>NC_064642.1:808045223-808280224 GCF_023864345.2 Schistocerca serialis cubense
ACATTTCTGGATGTTTAAAGGGGGTTGCCAACCTTTGCAGTCCTTTAAAATCTTATCAAGATCCGAATGATTATTTGGCCGATTTTGTCGGACAGTAATTCGTTATTATTGTGTCCTGCCTACTCGTCGAATATGGGGTGCCTAGGAGACATGCATTGTCGGACCGCTAGACAACAATTCAAACAAATCGTATTAACGAATTTTTATTACAGTAAGGTAAATGACAATACTTAATTTGGAGAATCGACAATGATGGGTCGCAAACAAATGCAACAGACAAATAAGAAGTATATTCGGTGTATACAATTCGTTATACAAGATAAGTTACACACTTCCTAAATCTGTGCTCTAGAGCTCGCAGAACGGCTGGTCTTCAACTGGCGGTGTTGCCAGGTGGCGCGGCGCTTGTGTTCTCTTCTCCTGGAGGCCGCTGCTGTCTCGATGTCGTCGTGTAGAGAGGTCGGTCAGCAACTATTGGCTCACGCCTTCTTCACGCCCTCTCAGCTCTAGCGTTCTTTACCGGCGTGCCGGCGCTCGACGATACGCCAGAGCAGTTACAGATGAATGCTTCGTGTACATAAAGTCTGAAGTTACTTACAAGACTGTCTAAAAAACATTAATATTCAAGAGGAACAGCAAGGCTTCCAACACACTTCCCTGGAACACACGTGAAGTTGAATCTATGTCTTCAGAGGCTTCTCAAACCAAAGTAACAAGCTTGTTATCTTCCTATCGAGAAATTCTCAATTCAGTCACAGCTTTAGCTCGATGCTACGTACGACCGAATTTCCTGTACTACGCATAAGCTTCTACTGAGTCACTTGTCTTTTAGAGAGACTTGCAGGATGCCACGTAAGGGACATGAGAGTTGTGTTTCACGTGATCAATGTTTCCGGAATCAATGCTGCTTGGCATTCCGTTCGAGCTACGTCCTTACTTCTGAGCTCAGAAAATGTTCTAAGATTGCACAACTGATGGATATGACAGATTGAAAGCGTCGAGGCAGCAGGCCTCGTCACTTTTCATTCTGCAATAGGTCATTATGCGAACTAGCCACATATTTGTATGCAAATGAGAGTCAGTCTGATAAGGAAATCAATTACATTTCAAATTAAGTCAAGTGCAAATCGAAGATACTGTGGAAACGCAACTTTATTTTCAATTTCTATAGAACAATAATGTTTGCGTATATGATTTATCGCTTTTTCTCCCATCTCGACGCTTGTAGGTATTCCATTATATGTGCTGGATGTGGGGTAAGACGATTTCTGGGTACTGTGGCGGCCATAGAGCAAGAAGGGCAGTTCAACAAAAGCATCGCCCTAAGAACTGCTGGCTCAGCAGGCAGGGGAAGCACCTGCCACTGGGGCGTGGGCGGGGGGGGGGGGGGGGGGCAGCAGGCAGGGCAGGGGAAAGACGGGTGCTGGAGGCACAAGTTCATTGTGCTCCATTACTTCGTGACAGACTTTGTCAGCGATGCGCACTCTGTAACATTTTTTGATAGGGACAATCTGAAAAACGTTTCGCTAGCGGAAAGAGGATTTCGTAAATAACAGGGGCGGTTTTTTGAGCCATTTTTTGAGAGAAAGCTTTGTAGGGGAGGTAGTGATCTCGTAAATTTTCTGAAAGACACAATCAGTCCCTACCTGTTCGGCTCCAGCCCAATATTTTTATCAATTTTTTTTTCTTTTTATGTTCCCACACTAGAAAACAGCGCAAAAATGCCCCAAATTTAAGACACGTAAATTGGCTGGAGCACCGTCGTGATAGTACAGCGACATCTGCTTCATATTTTCGTTGACAGAACAAAAGTATTGCTTTCTGATTGTCAACTGCTGCTCGAGACGAGAGAAGTATCTGCAGAACTGTTGCGCTCTTAACTTTGTCCTAGTCCGCAGTAGCTAGCTGTGCTGCCTCTGGATCACGGGGTGTCGAGTCCGATTCCCGACTGGGTCACGGATTTTCTTTGCCCGGTGTCTCGGTTTTTGTGTTGTCCTCCTCATTCCATCGTCATTGAGGAAATGGCGTGACTGGACAGTGAAAAGATGGGGAATTTGTAAAGGCCTGGAAACCGCGCAATTGAGCGCCCCACAAACCAAGCATCATCATCATCATCATCATCATCATGAACTTTGCTACCGATTCTCCTCTGAGTAGAGCGACTTGTGGCTCTGCTGACAGAGAGGACACCTGTGACTCTGTCTGCACCAGATACTCTCCACGTCTTGCGCCTGGTACAGACACTTCGGGTTCCGCGCACAGCTGGGACGGTCTTCGGTCAGGACGCTCCAGACGCAGGAGGCTCGGCCCAGGCGGCTTCTCGACGATGCGCAGCAGCAACACACTCAGGCGTGATTAGCGAGCTATCGGCACTACCCACAGCTAGCAAAAACCAATCAGAAATTAAGTACTCTATTTATTTCTATTGTCTCCATGAAACGTTAAACAAAAACCAATTCCCACTGACCTTCTTTAGTTACGTGACAGAGCATTTCTGTTCATAGAATATGACACTTCTGTGTCCAGGAAGTGACACGTGCATACTTAAATGAAGACAGATCAGAAAAAAGGCAGAACAAATTAAAATTCTTTTGTGTTTTCGCTTTAAAGTATTTTTCTTTATAAACTGATAATAAGTATTCCAACTGATAGCTTCATTCGGCTTGTTTTTCTGCGACGCACAGTTCTCCACAGGATGATTCCAAAGATTTTCCAGCGGCTTGAATGACCGTCAATGATGCCTCCTGTGGCATACCTGCGGTTCCCATCTTCGCTATTGTCACAGGCAAATGTGCAAAATTTGAGTTGATGTAAATCAGTAAAAATTATTATCTTCAGTGCGTGTGACTTTGATCTTAGCTGCATCAGTGGTTTTAGTTGAGTATTCGGCCTAAATCCAAGAAGAAAAATCAAAAAGTGGTCAAAAACGTAAGTTTTGAATAGAATCAGGTAAACAGGCGTTAATTTCAACAAATTTGGTGGAAATTTACAGTCTCCTTCGACTTACCTACATCATAATTACCACAGTGAAGATGACACCATTTATTCAGGTACTCTGTCGGGTTGAAATAGGTTTCAGTGACGAAGCTAAATTGACAGTATGAGCCCAAATTAGGCAATGTGGGCAGGTGTGTTGAAGAATATGTTGAATGGAAAAAAAATCAGCATATGATATGTTTAGTGCTAGCAAAAGTATCAAACGTTTGTGTTTTATGCGTGTATTTACTTTCTTTGTAGCCTTTATTAAGGTACTTAGAATGTCATATTTTGGACGTACTGTTTCAGTTGCACGATGCAGCACATGGGATAACCATGGAATGACCTTTAGATTACTGTACATATTTTAATTGCTTCTTCAGCCTTCATCATATACAGGGCAAGATCACTGAACAACAATAGCGCTTTTTTGTTTAAGCTTATTAGCCACAACATACCTAAACAGAAGCATCATATTACTGCTGCATTTTAATACACAAAATTTTAGCAAACACAACTTCCTTACTTATTGGTTACAGGGGTAGGAGCACAATGACTTTTGAAAGATGGGGGAGAGATTGCGCAGGGAGAATCGCATTCCATCACTTTGTGCAGTACTGACAATATTAGCTTTGTGCCGATGATCCGCATTAGCACAGAAATGTCGCACTGAACTCGGACCTAACAAGCTGAAGTGCAAGCTCATACTAAAAGTAGCCCACGCTCAAATAATGTACTCTTTGAAATAAACAACTATTACTACCTAACAAAGACATGTAGGAGCCACAAAGTCCACCGACTTCTACCGACCGAAACCATACCTCAGATTACGAAAACGTTGATAGACTACACAATTTTTTTCTGTTTACAATTACTCACACACATCCACCCGTGAACTAAATATGCTTTGTACAGTGGTTTGCTGTTTGCTGAATTTTGCAGCGCACCAGATGAGCTTGTCGCGATCCGTCGTCACTTAATTTTCCAGCTATTAAATTTGCAATATATCAACCCATGCAGTCAGTAGTTTCGCCTAGAGACACACCTATCCTCGAGGCTTTTGTTTTGTACGACTTTGTACACATAAGGAGAGGTGGGCTGCTGAGTGGTGCTGCAACTGTCGTCGTAGGAAAGCTGGACTGGACCGCAAATGATTAGCGAACTAGTTAACTCAATAAGCACAAAATTGACTTGTGTTTTTCCAAACGTATGAAGATCTACAGTTACTGCAGTAAGAAAAAGAGTCCAGCTATTACAGTGTCAACTAGCACGAGGATCGCGACATTACAGCAGGAAATGCGGTGTCGAGGTGGGGTGGCTGCGAGTCGCTGCCGCCGGCCGTCCTGCACTGCAGCTCCAGAGGGCGCTCCTGGTGCTGAGCTGCTGGGGGCGTGGCGCAGCGGGCGCGCTCCATTGGCTCCACCAGATGCCGCGAGCTTGCGATCGGTGAAAGCCCGTGTGGTGATATCGATGATTGCTCCTCTTCAAGTATCACAATAGAAGGATTTTGCATTTGCTTAGTCGGTATTTCGCTAACAATTGATTGAACACATTGCATTATTGCCTCTTTCTGTAGTTGAGTTTGCCGGCCAGGGTGGCCGAGCGGTTTTAGGCGCTACAGTCTGGAACCGCGCGACCGCTACGGTCGCAGGTTCAAATCCTGCCTCGGGCATGGATATGTGTGATGTCCTTAGGTTAGTTAGGTTTAAGTAGTTCTAAGTTCTAGGGGACTAAAGACCTGAGAAGTTAGGTCACATAGTGCTTAGAGCCATTTGAACCATTTTGTAGTTGAGTCTTTGCTGTATGACAGGAAGTTACATGCTGATCTACTTGGAACATTTTAGAGTAATTTGTATGCAAACGAAGTAAACACTACATAAACACCATTTTCTTCACGCGCACGTTATCTGATTAAACAATGTGGCTTTGTATGTCCTGAATGAGGGAGTGGAAAATGATGTATGAAATACACTACTGTCTAGTAATGATGAGGTAAATACACAACTACTTTCTAATGTACTCTCCTGATCGTTATGACCCGTCCTTATCACTTGCCACGCATGGAGATATTTGGCAGAACTAAAGTACGTGTGAACCCAGGCCCTGCAAGATACAGAGATGAAGTCACGATTTGACATCGCAATAGCAGCCGTCATACCCTAAAATATTTCAGTATGTAATGTGCAGACTCTACTCTAAAACACACAAACCTGTACGAACTGTTACCTGTGCGAACTCTTTTTATTACAGAATCACCATACATATTGGGTTCAAGTGTGTAGTTGGTAACGTTGAAAATCCTCTACAATTACGAAGATCCTGGCAATGAAATCACAAACTAAATGAAATTAATCGTGACAAACGTGAACACATACAACCTTTCAAAAGCGTTTCTACATGAGAAAAGAACCCATAGCGTAACTTACAATAACATGATCACAAAACAATTTACCGTCCAAAATATTACATTCACAACACTTCAATATGACTAGTTGTCTAGGGTATTTTAGCTGAACAATAACGTATATTTACTAGTAGTTTTCCCTAGTTTTATCCCCTATCAACACACACGCGATACGTGGCTAGCATTAATACGAGGGAATGAGAAGCTGATACTTAACACAATTCTAATATCCAACTGAACTGAAGAGCACACACGTGTTAGTGACTCCCTTACTGAGAACCTGAGCAGACGCGATAATTAATGTGCTTCGTTGGCGGCTGCTATGGTCGGCAGTGGCGTATGATGAAGGCAGCTCGTCGACGCTGTGCGCACCTGTAAACCTCAATACTATTCAGGCCTTGACTGAATCAGCAGTCGGAAACTGCACAGAGTTTTCGTGAGACGAAAAACTATGCTTTTCCCTAGCTAAATTATTGGCAATGTTCACTCTCTTTGTCTTAGCGACGTGTACAGTTCTGCCCTCTTTAAATTGTTCCGCAGAAGGTAACTAACTCGGTTCGAAATCCCTGATGTCCACTCCGGAGATGTTAAGAAATTTTCGAAACCTGTGAACGCAAGTGCTCACTAAAAAGCTGTTCTAGGCTGACAGAACAGGAAGTGATCTGTCTACACATGGCCCTGGTCTGAAGACACCTTTCCCCCTTCTACCCACGGCCACGGTCTGTATATCTTTCTTGTTCCCCTCAGTGCATCTTGTATTCATCCCGTACCACAAGTTGTAGCGGCCAATGTTGATTGTTGTACTACTTGCTTCGTTTCTTGGCCCAACAAAGCTTGACAAGCGTATTGTGGTGGAAACTATTTCCTCCTGGCCTATGCATTCATGTTTCGCTCCTATACTCTGAGACTCCGCCCCTACACGAGCTGTCCATGTGAAACTTCATGTTCTGCACGCCCTTATCACGTGACACGCGAGTATTTGTTAACAACAGCTGTTCTTTCCAATATGGCCTGTTGCCTGTTTCGAAAAAAAAAAAAGAAACAGAGCGACAATATTTATTATTCTTTTCAAAGACCTTCCATTGTGATTCTGAAAGCATACTTTTCCTAGAAGGTTTTCCAGGCATCAGGTATGGTCTTTCTATATGTGTTCTGTCCAGTCATCTCTGGCCCATAGTTAACTTTATTTTTTGTTATCACCTCTTTTCGTACATGCGAATTTGTCCTCTAAGAGCATATAACACTAATTTGCTGTGAGTATTGGGACAAAGAAGGTACAGGGCCACTCTGCATTGTTGTCAGATGTGTCCAAGATGGCGGCGATGACGTCATCCAAGATGTTGGCGTATAGACTTAGCAACAGCGCATGACATCATCTAAGATGGTGGCCATGGCGTCATTCAAGATGGCTGCTTTTGGCGGGAGGTTTGAATTTTGACGGAAAAGTGCCATGCACCTTTCCCCCAGAAAAATGGCGGCAAGTTCAAATTCCAGCAGGATAATACATCACACCGCAGTCATCTCTACTAAGCTAAGAAAATCCCAGGAACATAGCTCACTTGGCCTAACTCCGCTAACCTAAGTCACCCAACTGCCACTTCTTCCTACGAACTGGAGCTAAGTTTGAATTTTGGTGGTAAACAAAGGTCAATTCGCATATCTCTACTAAGCTAAGGAAATGGCCTTAAAGAAAGGGCACTTGGACTAACCTTATTCATCCCACTGCCACCTCCTCCTAAGGATTCATCAGAAAAGGACTTGGACATAAGTCTTTGTTTAATCATTATCATGCAGTAGGGCCACCTGGTGTGTTCACCACGAGGTCAGGACTCCAACTGACTTAGTACACATCGCCACCAACATAGGGCGCACTCATCTGTGACATGATCCAAGATGGCGGCAGACAGTGTGTTCGCCATGTGATCTAGAACATAGCCGCAGCACGGTCCCATTATGTAATCCATGATCATTGCTCCCAGTACGTGAGACACATGTCACACCTGTAGTCAGGTGCTGAGAAAGAGTGATGCAGCAATGCTTTCTCTCTCAGGTGTTTATACCTGGGCATGCGCCACATGTATAGCCCACGAGCGTGCGAATACTGGCATCATAGCCTCTAGCCCGCACGTTCATACTGGTGCCATAGATCGTCTTGGAGAAATATGCAAACCCTATCAACTGAACACATGTGGCGCATCTATCATAGGAATAACCTAAGTCCTTTATTCCAATCGAATTTTAATGATATTCGATAACTGAATGTACCACTTGGAAATTCAATGATCAAATGGGAAATCTGAGGGTTTCCCACCAGGAGTGTACTGATCATTCATTCATGACGTAGCACCCTCCAGCCCTAGAATGCTGCACTCATATTGGCTACTGCATTAGTGACGTGACTCGACGTCATAGAAACTATATAAGCCAAAGCACAACCGAACACACCCTCAGTTTGCCTCTGCTCTTCGTTGAGTGTTCAATCACTGTACTTTCGTGTGCATCATGGAGCGTACGGGCAGCACCAGCAGCAGCGACAGCGGCAGCAGCAGTGACAAGTGCCTCTGAGGAGATGAAGATCAAGTACTTTTTCAGTGTTCAAATATCGGATTGAGCCACAGTCCACAGACTGATGAGTCCTTTAACGGATTGTATGTGTGTTACGTCTGTTTTGGACCGCTCTCTACACAGACTGCTGCATCCTTTAACGCGTTCTATGTGTGTTATATCTGTTTTGGACCGCTCTCAACACAGATTGCTGCATCCTTTAACGGAATGTATGTGTGCACATCTGTTTTGGACCGCACTCTGCACAGATTTCTGCATCCTTTAATGGATTGTATGTGTGTTATACGTGTTTGGGACTGAACTCTGCGTAGATTGCTGCGTCCTTTAACGGGTTGTATGTGTGTTATATCTGTTTTAGACCGTACTCTGTACAGATAGCTACATTCTTTAACAGACTGTATTTGGGCTCAATTATAACTTTCTTGAGCGACTGTGACGACTGTAATATGGCTGATTATGAATGAGATCATTAATAAAATACTAATAACTAACTTTCCTCCTCACCAGCAACCAGTATAAACACAATATTAATTAAAATTATAGCACCAACATCTTCCTGATGCGAAACTAATCCATCAGACATACTACTAAGCTAGCAAGAACACCGACTACATAGCTACATGCTGTAAGAATTATTTTCCACGTCGAATTGGAGACAGAAATAAATACGCTAGATAAGATAACACTGTAAGAAGCCGTCCGTTTCGTCGGTCCGCAAGTGTTTGAAGGCACAAGAAAAAGTACGGTAGTCATATGCTTTTGTAAGTCATTCATCGATTCAAGTAGAATGCCATTCTTGAGTAACTCAACGAATAACAAGCGCTTCTGAGACTTCGAAATGTTTAACTAACCGCAGTAACAAAATAAAAGAACAAATATCAGAAGAAAGAAGTCTCTATCCCACGGTAAATATTAATGTCCTACTTCATACAAAAACCCAATAGCAGCAGTATATCATGGAACTGCCTTACAGTGAACTGTGCTTCAGCAACCAACTAAAGAAAAGGTGCCTACAATTAGCCGTAATATCCGAACCAAAACAAAACCTTCTGTTCTGAATCATAATAAAACTGAGATAAACATCTTATGTTCAGACAGCCACGCAAAGTGAATGACACAATTTTACAAACATTACAAGTAAATCCTGGTTGTTGTATGTGCGAAATTTTAATGAGACGTAAAGTATCAAAAAATCAGTAGATTCCAATACTTGGTGATGCGTATGATGTTTACAGGAACAAACTGAAAGATTCACGTGAAACTCTTATAGTGAATGTGAGTATAGTAAGGCAGCAAACAGTTATCATGGCAGACGTCCATTACAGAAATCAATTCTGCAAAAGACAATCAAGAAGCAAGTCAGTGCGTAAAGAAATATTTGCCCGTTAATTGGGAACGTATTTTTTTCTGTTTGCTTTATCTCTCCTCTGTTAACTGCAAATGCCCGCTGATTGCTTCTTTCCTTATTCCGTGGTGATACTGTAATGGACACTTTCTCCTGCACTTTCAGCGATTGATTAAATATGTAATGATAATGTGATATAAGTTTTACCACTAGTTTTTTGTTATTTTGTACACTCCTGGAAATGGAAAAAAGAACACATTGATACCGGTGTGTCAGACCCACCATACTTGCTCCGGACACTGCGAGAGGGCTGTACAAGCAATGATCACACGCACGGCACAGCGGACACACCAGGAACCGCGGTGTTGGCCGTCGAATGGCGCTAGCTGCGCAGCATTTGTGCACCGCCGGCGACAGTGTCAGCCAGTTTGCCGTGGCATACGGAGCTCCATCGCAGTCTTTAACACTGGTAGCATGCCGCGACAGCGTGGACGTGAACCGTATGTGCAGTTGACGGACTTTGAGCGAGGGCGTACAGTGGGCATGCTGGAGGCCGGGTGGACGTACCGCCGAATTGCTCAACACGTGGGGCGTGAGGTCTCCACAGTACATCGATGTTGTCGCCAGTGGTCGGCGGAAGGTGCACGTGCCCGTCGACCTGGGACCGGACCGCAGCGACGCACGGATGCACGCCAAGACCGTAGGATCCTACGCAGTGCCGTAGGGGACCGCACCGCCACTTCCCAGCAAATTAGGGACACTGTTGCTTCTGGCGTATCGGCGAGGACCATTCGCAACCGTCTCCATGAAGCTGGGCTACGGTCCCGCACACCGTTAGGCCGTCTTCCGCTGACGCCCCAACATCGTGCAGCCCGCCTCCAGTGGTGTCGCGACAGGCGTGAATGGAGGGACGAATGGAGACGTGTCGTCTTCAGCGATGAGAGTCGCTTCTGCCTTGGTACCAATGATGGTCGTATGCGTGGTTGGCGCCGTGCAGGTGAGCGCCACAATCAGGACTGCATACGACCGAGGCACACAGGGCCAACACCCGGCATCATGGTGTGGGGAGCGATCTCCTACACTGGCCGTACACCGCTGGTGATCGTCGAGGGGACACTGAATAGTGCACGGTACATCCAAACCGTCATCGAACCCATCGTTCTACCATTCCTAGACCGGCAAGGGAACTTGCTGTTCCAACAGGACAATGCACGTCCGCATGTATCCCGTGCCACCCAACGTACTCTAGAAGGTGTAAGTCAACTACCCTGGCCAGCAAGATCTCCGGATCTGTCTCCCATTGAGCATGTTTGGGACTGGATGAAGCGTCGTCTCACGCGGTCTGCACGTCCAGCACGAACGCTGGTCCAACTGAGGCGCCAGGTGGAAATGGCATGGCAAGCCGTTCCACAGGACTACATCCAGCATCTCTACGATCGTCTCCATGGGAGAATAGCAGCCTGCATTGCTGCGAAAGGTGGATATACACTGTACTAGTGCCGACATTGTGCATGCTCTGTTGCCTGTGTCTATGTGCCTGTGGTTCTGTCATTGTGATCATGTGATGTATCTGACCCCAGGAATGTGTCAATAAAGTTTCCCCTTCCTGGGACAATGAATTCACGGTGTTCTTATTTCAATTTCCAGGAGTGTATTTAAATTTAAATGAGAGATGAAATATTTTAGATATTCTAACGTTACAAGCACTTTGGATTGTATGCCGTTTATAGGTATAGAGGTCGCTTTCGTCTAGCAGGAAAACTTTTATCTGTGCAATATTTTGTTAAGGAGGAATCGACAAATGATAGGAGTCAATCGATGATGGGGCTCGATAACCTAATGACGAACAGACAGGGCAAGTCGTTTCATTGAAAGGGTGATAATTTCTGGGAAAGTTAGGGAGTTTCTTTGTGACGAAAGTCACAAGATTTTACGTAGAGCTTGGAATCATCATAACGTGTAGAATAATGCAATTTGACCATGCAGAGAAAAGCAGAGTTTTAAGAATAGACACAGATCTTCATGTTATCAACGAAGAAGAAGCGATGCAAGACAAGAAGATTTCAAGCAGAAAGATAGCAAGAAAAAATAGCAAAAAAGACGGTTGAAGACTGCAAATTTGACAGTGAATCAGTGCAGGAGAAACGCAGTAATCACAAAACGCTAGCGTACAGTGAACTGCTGAGGCTGGGTTCACTTAGTACTTATCAGCTTTACTTTGATTGAGGGAAGACTATGAACGTCAACAGTAATGTGGATGGTGTTGTGAAAAGTGACTGTTTAGCGGCCTACCATGGTTGTAGAATTTGGTCTGAGAATTGACTGTCTATTAAAAAATTACCTGTAATGAGTACCAAGACACACTTTATTTGAAAAGAGTTTCTCAACACATATTTTGTTCAGACGTTAATTATAATTAGAGACATCTAGAATGAAGATTAATGAATGATATCCAGAACAATTGTCGGGCTGATATATTTTTATATTCAATGAAACGAAGATTTGTTTTGCAATTAAATGTTGTTCAAATGGATCAAATGGCTCTGAGCGCTATGAGACTTAACATCGTAGGTCATCAATTCCCTAGAAGGTAGAACTACTTAAACCTAACGAACCTAAGCTCATCACACACATCCATGCCCGAGGCCGGATTCGAACCTGCGACCGTAGCACTCGCGCGGTTCGTGACTGAAGCGCGTAGAACCGCTCGGCCACCGCGGCCGGCTTAGATGTTGTTTTCAAACTATTAGAGAGTGTATGATCACTGTATAGTCAATATTTTTCTTGTACTTTAAAGTGCAACAGTTGGTGGTGGTTAAGTCCTGCATAAAGTTTGCCTTCCCTGCGAAAATGGATAATTCTCAGTTGTTATAATGTGTCGGGCCACTCCCAGTGACGATTCTCAGACCCTGACACTAAAAATGTGCAATGGAATTTATAATTGATGTTTGAAATAGTCCATTTGTCAGAAAAGCTTCAGGACAGGGTATTTTAAAGAATAGAAAACTGTGCTTACCAAGTCATGATCCTAGCCCCGATTCACAGTTACAATCCTACAAACAGTTGCCAACGTTGTTGCTGGAGGTCTTAACAACAAGCAAGCAGGGAAATTTTCAAATGTGGTTCTTGTAAGTTTATTTCTCACAGCCTATTGGATATCTGCGATATCTTGATGCAACTCTCCATTCAGTCACCTCTTCACTCGCTGAAACAAGGAAAAAATCGTAAAGCAAGAGATCGGGCGAATATGATGGATGCGGAATGTCAATGATAGAATGTCTGACCAGATACTCGATAACAGGTAGAGCAGTAAGGGGTCTTGCTTTGTCCTGCGGTAAGAAGCAGTCTTGTGAATGCTGCAAATTTGGGCGGCGATGTCGAATTGCTTGTCGCAAAATTTTCAAGACTTCGATGTAAGCAGTTAGGTTCGCTGTTTGACCTGGAGGAACATATTTGTGGCGAACTAATCCTTTAGCATCAAAGAATGCGTTCAACATTCTCTTTGTTCTCGAAGATTGTCGTTTGACTATTTTGAAGGCTCATGATCCAGAACTCCTCCATCCAGCACTTGACGCTTCATGTGAGGATGTTAACGGTAGCACCAACGCTAAGCACTAACAATAATCTTTGACAGAAATGTGGAATGACTCTATCCAATAGTTCAGCAGAAACTCTTTGTCTTTCCTCTTTCTGTTCGCATGTTAATGTGTGAGGGACGAGCATTGCAGTAATTTTTCGTTTGCCTAAATCTTCGCATAAAATCGTAAGACACACATCAAGATTCAAATTGAGTTCTTCAGATATCACACGAACAGTTGCAAGTCGCTTGCAATAAAAGCGTCACACGCTCCACGTTTGCATCGGTATGTGCTGTAGACGGGCGACCATGTCGTGTTCGTCTTGGTCCGAATCTCTGTCTTCACGAAGCCCTTTGTGTTCTTGAAAGTGCCTCGCTTGCATTTATTGCCCAAGTTTCACTAGAGGTTTTCCCGAACTTAATACAAAGCTTTATATTCACTCTTTGTTCACGATAAGCATCCATTGTGTCAGCTTAAGTAATGTGCCAAGTGTGTTACTAAGCACACCAATGTCACATCGTTAGTTAGCACGGAAACATGGCCGAGGTCATTTCTAGAATGCAGACATACCGGGTAACATAAAACAACATTTGTTCCTTTTTCGTATGCCAAACTCAGAAACAAAAAACTTTGTCCTAGAACTTTTCTGACAACTGGAGCAATTAAAAATATGTACCGCTAGTTAACTTTCCTATTACTGAAATCAGTTTGAATATTCCTAGGATCTAGCTTTCCTCTGATTAGTAAGATATGGATAGTAGTTGTGCATTAATACAGAATATGATCTTTTCTCAGTGGCGATCTTGTAATACCACAAAACGTGCAATTACATTAATGGAACAGCCCTCTCAAAGTAAGTAGCTTAATAACACAAAAGTATCGTATTTCTGAATGTTCATCATGGGCAACTAATTCTGAATGAAATATAAATTGAATTGGCCACGAGAGTATTTAACTTGTTACCTCCAATAAATGCTTCGAAAAAGGCTTGTTTAGTAACTAACGGATATTACCTCACAAAAACTGTGCTTTCTTTAACTGAATCCGTCATTGGCATGGATTTGAAATAAAACATAAAGGATTTATTACTTGGGCTATTATTGTGCCTCATATATAAAAAATCCGCATAAGGACATCGACTGAAGTAACAAGAATCACATGTTGTCCTTAGCACAGACCTTCAAAAATCAGTTTTTCAACGGATATTAGGAGGTCGTGTCAGGTACAGCTTATTCGGTGAATGAAATACCGACTTGCTAAAGCCGACTGCAAGACAAAGCCATTCCATAAACAGAGCGCAAGCTATTTCAAAGAATAGTATTCATAATAGTCACTCTATCCTGAGCTAGACAGATTCGCACTAGCCAACATGGCTCGCCCACTGCCAGCTTTTCGTAATGCATAACTGTTAGATTTGCCCAGATTCATGGCACGAGGGGAGGTTTGTTCTCAATAAAGTGTCTGACACCTACAAACTATTGCTGATTCTCTCTCTCCCTCTCTCTCTCTCTCTCTCTCTCTCTCTCTCTCTCTCTCACACACACACACACACACACACACACAAGCGCTCGCGCGCGTACACGCACACGTGTGTGTGTGAACAGAGGCACACACCTGTTTGTGTGTGCATGTGAAAGCAGCAATATTCCTCAGCACGTGTAAATGCAGGCACTTTCAACAACACATTATTTCACGCTATAAGACGAACATCTTATCCATACCATACTCATGGACAGATGAATAAGAAGCCTTCATTACTGCTCTGCTTTTATATGGCCAATGATTTTGGTACTAATAACTTCGTTGGCTGGGGCACTATTGCGCATATTAAACTTATCATGTACACTATCACATCACACCACGTAACGAAAGTCAATCAGCGGGTTCAAAGGTGAGAGAAAAAGTCCCTTGCACATAACTGAGATGAAACAAACGGAATCTATACAATTTGTCAAATATCCAAATATAATCAGCAACTTTCATCAGACTCTCTTAAAACTGGAGAGCAGTAAACAGAAGAACACATTCCAAGCTGATAGCTTTTCACAACGTATACTGCTAGGAAGTCGTACTTATTCAGCAAGTATAATCAGAATTAAAAATTTGGTATCCATTAAATATTAGAAAATTTCTTTGTTAAATAGTCTCGATAAATTTGAACATGTTCCTCCTGAAATTATCACAACGTCTGTGAGAGTAATAATTGTATTCTATGCTCTTGAGTAATAACATTAGTAATAATTTAACACATGTAACACTAATCTAGTAAAATGTGAGAAGTTTCTAGGAATAATACTTGAAGGCTGTTACTCATATCGAAGACATGACTGTTATATGATTTAAACTATTTCCAATTAATAATAGAAGTTGTGCAAACTCCTTATATTGAGAAAACTCTTGCATAAGAGACAAATGTAAATCCTGACAAAAATGAAAGTGTACATGATTTAGCCAAAGCTATGGCCTCACTGCGGTCGTGATGTAAGAGAACAGCAACAACTAATACGTGAAAGTAATTCAAATTACAAAAATACAAAAATAATTCAAAAATATGATATTAAACAGTGTAAAATGTTAACTCAAAATATGGCCTCGCTGTGGATATGATGTAAATGAAACATTCATAGTTATTAGAGTTATTCTAAAAAGCTCAAGCTTAAGTTTACTCTCAATAACTATCTTACAGGTATGTAATTTGCGTTTACTACCTTAACTATTTTGTAAATCTGAACACATATCTCGTTCATGCTCTTCTTTGACGTAGAATTGTATGTACCAAAAACCAGAAGATTACTGTTTTAGCAACTTCATCATGGTCGCATGAAAGACACATTACGTGCGTAAAGTCACTATGTCGATGGAGACCATCTAGATACAAAAGGTCGAACAAATCGTAATACTCGAGACGCGATTATCTATCGCACCAGCGACATTATTGCAAAAGATCGTGAAGTGGCTTCCAGTATGTCCTAGTCATACACAAAAGATTGTCGCAAGTAGCATATGCAGTTACTTAGCTAATGCCGTAAGAAAATATTGTTCATGGGCTAATATTTAGAGAATTATAAGATTAACTACAAAGTCTCAGTATGTGAGACCATTAATGAATCAAGATTGTCCACACTGTCAGAGAATGGTTCAAATGGCTCTGAGCACTATGAGACTTAACAGCTGAGGTCATCAGTCCCCTAGAACTTAGAACTACTTAAACCTAACTAACCTAAGGACATCACACACATCCATGCCCGAGGCAGGATTCGAACCTGCGACCGTAGCGGTCGCGCGGTTCCAGACTGAAGCGCCTAGAAGCGCTCTGCCACACCGGACGCTAATCGTTACCTTTGTGCATCAGTTATACGAAAAGTATTTAAGTACATACTACAATGACAATATGTTGTTTCATTACTCTCAGCGTTGTTCGCTTCTACTTAACTTACAATGTTTGCACTTAATTTAATTTATAAAAGGTGAGAATCAGAAATAACGATTTGAGAATTACGTTGACGTTTATAATTATTGTTGTATCTCGGGAAGACAAATTTTTTTCGTTGGAAGGGAGCAGTAACTTTGTTATGTTCTGGAGAATATCTTATTTCTGCTTGCGTTTTCTTGGATTTTTTTATCACGTCAGGGGCAAAGTTCACAGTGGGAACGGATCTGAATTTTATTCTCATTTTAATTACGCTCGGTATTCAACATATAACGTACCTTTACCCACATTTCCTAAACGTGTATGATTGCTAGATTGTGTGTATGTCTGTGTAAATACGAACGCACGCACATCGATAAATTTAGATGGTCCTCTTCGGTTCCACCTTTGGGTCTTGGAATGGCCGTTGGGAATTTTTCAGAGGCTGCCTTGTGGTGGCAGTCTAGCGGGTGGGAGCAGAGGGGAGGAGCTCTGTCTGCTTGTTCATTCTTAAAGAGTGACTTCGCAATTGGTTCCTTGAAGATCGTTGCACAATAAAAACGACTGTTTCAATTTTTGACGCTTAGGAAATACTGAAAAGAGAAACCATGTGCTGTGCCTGCTGTCTGCTGATTGGAGGAGACGCTCGGTGCCACTGCAGAGTCGTCTCGTCGACTAGTCAGTTCGCCACCTCCCAGGTTTTGTCTGTCTCTGTCCTCGGAGTTGCTACAGACTGAAACTTGTTCAAAGTCAGCAAACGCTGTTCGGGGTCTGTTGAGTGTGACTGCCACTGCCGTGCTCACTTCAAATGAGATTTTAGTTGTGAGATAGTAAGTATTTCCATGGTAGGAAATATCTACGATTGTTAATTCATTTGTCGGAAGCATTTTATGAGCACTTCGCTAGTGATAAATATCTGGTCGTTTTACAAAATTCAGTTAGGGAACGCCTTGTTCCACATCCAGTCTTGATTTACTTTTTGCATTGCGATCCTTATTACGCTTCTTGATGTCTTTCCATTGTCGACTGCATGTCAGTTTTCGCAGCTCGTCTGCCCTAGAGTTGGTAACTTTGTCTTCTGCTCTCTTTAAGTGTCTGGATTTTTGTATCACTTGAGTGTCCATTTTGAATTTTTGACCTAACGTAATCCTTACGGAATACTGTTGCCTAAAATTGTTAAAGCAAACACCCCTCAAGGATCCGTAGTGAAAGGACTTTGTACATTATAAGTGTTTACAGGAGTTGAGTATTTCATTCCATTTCGTGAATTAATATAGCTGGGAATCAACTAGTAAGCCAAACTTCACCCTAATGTACATTCCAGCACACAATACGATATTCCTGTGCTCATTAACCCCAACTGCCTTGTAATTGAAATCTGTGAGAAGACATGTTTAAATTGTATCCCGTCATCGGCCATTCTGAAGTTTGAGTTAGAATTCCCATTGCAGGCTTTAATAAAAAATTAAATTAGGACCAAATTCAATATCGTGTGACTTCAGCCAGTTTTGCGCTGTGGGTGTCAGAGAACGAAAGACGTGGGATTCCGTCCACTCGCCTCGCATAGGGTGCCTAAAGGATGCTGCGTTTTCGGAATGCTATGCAACAATTCAAGCAAAATCGCATTAATGGTTTTTATTCCAAATAAGAAGAATGACGAAACCTAACTCGTATTTACAATAAGTGGTCGCAAGCGATGGACGAAATGCAAATGAGTGTCCCTTGCTATATACAGTGTTAATGACAGCAATCGATGCGGATCACACGTCACTGCTACCGTGGCACTCTCTACTGGGCCGTGCTGTTGCTGTCCGAATACTGAGCGGCCGAGGCTGCTGCTGTGAAACACTGGTGACATCTGCCATGTGTGGGGGCAGTGTAGGCAGCGTAGTGTGCTGTTCGTGCACTGACCTCAGCGTTGAACTGAGTTGACTATCTTTGTGAGCTACCCTCTGACTATGGAGCGTCATCGACACCGCGGGAGTTTGGTTACTCCCTCAGAAGTTCGAAACAAAGTGTTGTCGGCCTGTGGTGGACCTGGCGGCCCAGCCCACGAATGAGGCGACTGCCAGAGTGTTCTGCAGTGTTGCAGAACATTCTGTCGATGTGCCAGAAGCGATCCCTCAGTAGCGGGGCGACTGCTTCCTTGTGAAGCAGCCTCGTTGGGTAGCGAGGCGGCTTGTGAAGGGCAAGGCGCAGCGCCCAGTTTTGGACGCGCCGGAGCGTCGCGATGTGGCTGTTGGCAGCGTTGCCCCACACCACGGCAGCGTACTCCAGTATCGGCCGAACCAGGGCCAGGTACAGAGTGTGGCCGTGTCGTGGACGGAGTGTGGAGGAAGGGTTGAGCGGTGGTACAGCGCACGAAGGCGCCACACTGCTCGCCCCCTGACGTCACGGACGTGAGGCAGCCACGTCAAGTGCCGCCGAGCGCCACCCCGAGGTATCTGTCAGTCCGCAACCGTGGGATGGGGCCTCCCACGATCGTGACCGCCTGTAGGTCTGGAGGCAGCCTCTTTCTGCTGAAGACGATGGCCTGGCTCTTCGCAGCGTTAAATTTTAAACGCCGTTTAGTGGACCAGGCACCCGGGACGTCACATCCGAGCTGGAGGCGGCGGCGCATCTCGTCCGCGTTCATGCTACGGGTGAACAACGCAGTGTCGTCAGCATAAAGCGCTAACTCCACGCGTGCCACCCGCGGTGCGTCGGCGGTGTAGAGGGAGTACAACAGGGGGCCGAGGACCGACCCCTGTGGTACTCCCTAGCGAATCAAAAAAAATGGTTCAAATGGCTCTGAGCACTATGGGACTCAACTGCTGAGGTCATTAGTCCCCTAGAACTTAGAACTAGTTAAACCTAACTAACCTAAGGACATCACAAACATCCAAGCCCGAGGCAGGATTCGAACCTGCGACCGTAGCGGTCTTGCGGTTCCAGACTGCAGCGCCTTTAACCGCACGGCCACTTTGGCCGGCCCTAGCGAATCTGCCGGTCGGTGGAGATGCTTCCGTCTGCTCGCACGTGGAATGTTCGTACGGAGAGATAGGAGCGCAGCAGTACCGCGTGTGACGTCGGTACCCCGTGTACAAAGAGTTTATACACGAGGCCGTCGTGCCACCCGCAGTCGAAGGCCTCGGAGACGTCGAGAAGCACTGCCCATAGGTATTCCCGCGTCTCCAGCGCTCGCATCGCCTGCTCCACTAGGCGCAACAGCTGCTGGCTGGTCGAATGGCCGCTCCGGAACCCGAACTGCTCCTCAGGGATGAGCTGCTGGTCCGTGCTTCTGATGCAGTGGAGGCGGCGGGAGCCGCTGAGGCGGCCTCCGCCACAGGGGCGGCTGACTGGGACTGGGGCCGCTCTGGAGGTGTCGACTGCCGTGGAGCGACAGTTTCCGGCCGCAACTGCGCCGCAGCGCGAGCTGTTTGCCGCTGCCGCGGGGGAGTGTGGGTGGCAGTCTGTTGCACAGCGGCGACGCCTGCGCGGGCGGGCAACCCGCGCGTCAGGCGCGGCCGCTGGGGTAGCCGAACTCTCGGGCGAAGCCGTGGACGGCGCGGTCGGCTGCTCTGTCTCTCCGACGGGTTGTCAGAGCACTGGGAGGGGGCAGGTAACCAGCTTTCGGTGGCGGCAGCGAAGATGGCGGAAGAGTGCACCTAACGAGAAGGCCTCGCTGCTGGTTCCGGCCCGTCTTCAAAGCCTAACAGCCTCTACAACAGGCAACATGCGGTTCGCCGCGGTTGCAGGAAGTCGGCTTGTCCTCGCGGGCAAGGCCGCAAGATTTGCTCTCGTGCTGCCCCGCGCACTTGACGCAGCGGGGAGGCATGGAGCAGTGTCTAGAGACGTGGTCCAGCCGCTGGCAATAGAAACACTGAGCCCTTTTGCCTTTGGCTCGGAGTGGTTCGACCTCAACCTTGACGCGGCAGACCCGCTGCACCTGGAAAATCTTCCGATTTTCCAGGTTGTCGACGAGGACAATCTGGTACAGCGGGATGTCGCGGTGGGTACGGGGCGACTTCATCGAGCCCGTGGACCTGACGCCGAAGTCCATATCCTCCAGTTCCTCACGGATGTAGTCCGCGCCAAACTTGAGGGGAAGGTGGCGGAATACCACCTTCAGAAGTTTGAGCGGCTCGGAGGGGTGGGTGTAGCAATGGAGTCCGTCCTTGCAGACGGGGTCCATCACCGCCCGGTACTCCTCGTGTGTCGCGGCCGTGACCTTGTAGAGGTCACGGTCGGCATT
The DNA here is from genome assembly GCF_023864345.2 of Schistocerca serialis cubense. Classification (NCBI taxonomy): domain Eukaryota; kingdom Metazoa; phylum Arthropoda; class Insecta; order Orthoptera; family Acrididae; genus Schistocerca; species Schistocerca serialis. The sequence goes on from NC_064642.1 coordinate 808,065,735, forward strand.
CTTGACAGTAGTGGACGTGGCCACTAGTTTGTGTTGGAAGTCCTTCTACACGCCGTCCCACTGGACGACCATATGCGGCAGGGGCGGCGGCTTCTTCTGGGACGGACCAGAGGCGCCATGCCGTCCTCCACCTCGTCGACGAATGAAGGGTAGAGCCACGGGTCGTAACACATCTGAAATGTAACGTCCACTGTTCAAAGTGCCGTCAATGGGAGAAGGAGGTGATCGAGACGTGTAACAAATGGCACCCCATACCACCACTCCTGGTGATACGCCAGTATGGCGATGACGAATACGCGCTTCCAATGTGCGTTCAGCGCAGTGTCGCCACACACTTATGTGACCATCATGATGCTGTAAACAGAACCTGGATTCATCCGAAAAAAAATGGCGTTTTGCCATTCGTGCATCGCAGGCGCTCCTGACTGTGATGCACCGTCAAGGGTAACCGCAGCCATGGGCTCCGAACTGATAGTCCATGCTGCTGCAAACGTCGTCGAACTGTTCGTGCAGACGGTTGTTGTCTTGCAAACGTCCCCATCTGTTGACTCAGGGATCGAGACGTGGCTGCTCGATCCGTTACAGCCATGTGGATGAGATGCCTGTCATCTCGACTGCTAGTGATACGAGGCCGTTGGGATGCAGCACGCCGTTCCGTATTACCCTCCTGAACCCACCGATTTCATATTCTGCTCACAGTCATTAGATCTCGACTAACGCGAATAGCAATATCGCGATACGATAAACCGCAATCGCGATAGACTACAATTCGATCTTTATCAAAATCGGAAACGTGATGGTACGCATTTCTCCTCCTTACACGAGGCATCACAACAACGTTTCACCAGGCAACGCCGGTCAACTGCTATTTGTGTATGAGAAATCGGTTGGAAACTTTCCTCATGTCAGTACGTTGTAGGTGTCGCCCCCGGCGCCAACCTTGTGTGAATGCTCTGAAAAGCTAATCATTTGCATATCACAGCATCTTCTTCCTGTCGGATAAATTTCGCGTCTGTAGCACGTCATCTTCGTCGTGTAGCAATTTTAATGGCCAGCAGTGTATATAGTTGTGTCACGGACACAGACAAGATTCATGAATTAGTACATGTTATTTGATTGCTGTGAACCACGGAACTTCAGATTGGATATAATTGAAGTTCAGTATTCAGTTTGTTCCTGTAATAAAGAGTATTTTAAGCACGTGTGCATTTTGTATTGTAGTGAGAGGTAACTGTGCACACTGAGGGTATTGACTTAATTAATTAGTGAATCAATGTGATAGAGTGTAGGGCGTATTTCCAAGACATACAGAGCCCAGTATTTTCGGAAGGCCTGAGAGTTTCCCTAGCACCGACTACATTTGCCAGGACAAAAGAGAGTTTAATGTGGCACGCAATAGTTGATACGTGCACTAGGTTCACTTACGAGAGAGAGAGAGACAGGCAGAAAGAGAGGGAGAGATTTGGAATTTCCCAGCAGTGGTGTGTAACGGAAATTGAGTCTCATATCAGAGGGTTTCCGCGGCCTGAAGTTTTGTCCAGCGAGTTAGCATGGCTTCTGGTCTGTACGGCCCAGCAAATAGGTCCGGCAGTGAGGCACCAACACTGGCTTTGATACGCAGTCCCTGACGGCGGGTTCGATGTGCACGGATGCCTCACGGTCCAGATGTTGATGCGGCTACTACCAAGGGACTCATGACGCTTCCTGTCTAACGCTGCAGCTGTGGAGAATGCGTTTTTTTGCAGAAGAAAGTCACTACAATGTAATTAGGTTGTGGTGAAATGGAAAACCACTTAACAGTACAATAAGTTAATGAATATTATAAATTTGGCAACCGTGGAGAGTAGGAAGAAAAGTGACCAATACCTTAAGGGAGGGGGAGGGGTGACACGGAAAACCACTTTGCAGAACAGTAGGTTAAGTTGGGTTATAAATGTGGCAACCACGGTGAGTGGTGTGCTATGCCCATTTCACCTTAAATTAAACTGGCTAGAATTCAGGATGGAGTGGTGCCCCAATTCCATCTCGAGCAAATTTGGTAACATTGCATACTGGGTTGATATCGCCATTACCTTACTACTTACACAGTGTCTCTCGCTCCTCTGCACGTTCTGAAACGCATCTGCCACGCTATTGGGGCGAGGTTTAGCGCAGACACTAAGACACCGCTGTCGTTCTTCCCAGTACTAACACACGCTACAGCAGTTGTTTTGTGTAACTCCGGCACACGTCGGCATTAGACCCCCCGCAGGGAGGACAGTCCTCGGTGTCTACAGGCTGAGTGCAGCGGTGGGGCGCGGCCCGCAACACGACAGACACGTTTTATCCCTGCGAGCAAACCCTCTTCATTCGCACACACACACACACACACACACAACTCGCAGTGTCTGTGGTAGACTTCTCTTTCAAGACTGAATATCTGGCTTGTTGAAGAGCGTAAACGAGAAACACGTCCAAGTCAGAACCCCCATCTTCTTGTCAACTGGAGAAACACGAGGAATTCGAGTACCTGTGCCGGGGTCATGCCACACGCGCACATTTCTGTATTTTTGTGAGAATGAGTTACGAAGAGTGTCGGTGCAGTTTAGGTGTCACCTTAAGATGTTCATTTTGAACGAAACCAGTTCTGACGCTATAAAATTACTTGAAGCACAGCTGTGGTAGTGTTATTAAAATTTATATTATTGAATTCGGGAGTGGGAAATTATTAAGATGTGTAAATGCCTTTTCTTTCAGCTTACAAGGTAGGTTGGTCGCACACCGAGATTTCGTTTTACAGGGCTGCGCTCACAGAGATATCGCTGCACTCATTTTTTTTCAGGGACATTGAGAAAATATCTGGCCACAACCAGAAACGCTTTTGTTTTGATTACTGTCACCCCATCTCGCTTAACATATCCGTAAAACACTATACCCTACTTCGTCATACTAGAAATGAAGGCCCGTTTCCTTCAACTGTTCTAATGTTTTTTGTCAGACCTATTACACTGGTGTATAAACCGCGAGGACGAAATAACTTTTGCATTATGTGTCACTGCGAAGAAACATACCTCCATGAAACTTGGACCATAAGTAGATATTACTGCTACAGTGTAGTGATTAAGGCAACTGAAATAAATACCCAATAAGGCAAACAGAAACGACACTTTCCGGTAGAATGTTAAATATCCCTTCTGCCTTATTTGATCTCACTTATAGAGACATTTCAAATCCTGACTGTGATGCTGGACCCTCTATGTCTTCCCCATGGACTCCAGTTTCTTCTTCTATCACAGTAACCGATAAGTCCCCTTCTTCACAGAGACCTTCAATGTGCTCTTTCCTTATGCATACGTACATGTCTAATGATAAGTCTACGTATTTACTACATCTTTAATTCTGTTCTTTATTTTATATTTAAGTGTAAATGAAATCTAATGTATTTAGCTACTTGTTGTAATGTTTTACATCACATCGTTTCTACACAGTTTATATGTAAAGAATGCCTTTCACTCGTAGGAAAAGATTTATCTGTTGATAATTTTATTAAGGAGAAAGTGAAAAATGAATACTAGTCAGTCGATACTGCACGTACGGGACGTATCATTTTAGTAGCAAAAGAAGTGGAATAGCTAGAATATAAATTACAAATCTCATAAATAATTTTTAAAATAATGATCGAAGAAATTGTAGACATGCTCAGTTGCTGATGCAAAAACATGTAACGTCACCCATGGCATTGATGGTCTACAGAATGTAAACATATTTGGTGTAGTTAGACAGCTATCGAACTTAACGTTTGTGCGTTGCACCGATAGTGAGCGAGTAGCCTTGCTTCTATTGGTCAGACCCCAGGAGCTAACGACGGAGGCCATATTTTACCACATACCACAATCAAATACGTAAATCTGTTTAATAGAACCACTCAGCACATATAAGTAAACACACCCCTCCAAAAGGTACGTCAAAACAAATGCAATAATAACTATAACAAAATAGAAGAGCAAGCTAGAGCTGGTAAATGACAATTACTAGCAGTAATGTTGGTATCAGAAATGTCACCACTGATTGCAAACAATCTTAACCGAAACTACGTGTATTTAAAGAATGAGCTAAGGTGGCGAAAATTCATTACAAGAATACAAAATTACAATTTGATAACATGGAGAGAGACGGCGCTTTCTGTTGCAGCTTATCTGTACGAGGTCGGTGAGTTGCTACATCAACTACAGCTCGTTGGCTGTCGCGGTGTAGTTAAAGCACTGCCACCAGTTGTGTATTGCAGTGGTTACATCCTCTTGGTTATCATGTGACTCTCCTGACAGTATTGTTATCCTCTGCCGTTGGTTGGTTGGTTGGTTTGGGGAAGGGGACCAGACAGCGTGGTCATCGGCCTCATCGGATTAGGGAAGGATTGGGAAGGAAGTCGGCCGTACCCTTTCAGAGGAACCATCCCGGCATTTGCCTGGAGTGATTTAGGGAAATTACGGAAAACCTAAATCAGGATGGCCGGACGCGGGATTCAACCGTCGTCCTCCCGAATGCGAGTCCAGTGTCTAACCACTGCGCCACCCCGCTCGGTCCTCTGCCGTATTCCTTTGCTTACAGTCTTCCAGGACTAATTGTTGCTGCATAGATCCACGATCGAATGTGTGCGACCATAACGTTCATTACACACATGATCCTACTTTTATTGTTGTTCTGTACACAGTTTTGATGTGGTGTAAAATTCACTTTAACTCACCATTTCGTAAGTTACAGTCAGTCTGTTTCTAACATGCATACCATATTTGTAAGTTCACAATTTAACTAGCCAGTTTCACATATATGAAACACTTCAAATGATTCCAAAAAGACCGTTAATGTTTTAACATGTGCAGGACTTCATTAAATTGTAAATACACTACTGGCCATTAAAATTGCTACACCACAAATATGACGTGCTACAGACGCGAAATTTAACCGACAGGAAGACGATGCTGTGATATACAAATGATTAGCTTTTCAGAGCATTCACAAAAGGTTGGCGCCGGTGGCGACACCTACAACAAGCTGACATGAGGAAAGTTTCCAACCGATTTCTCATACACAAATAGCAGTTGACCGGCGTTGCCTGGTGAAACGTTGTTGTGATGCCTTGTGTAAGGAGGAGAAACGCGTACCATCGCGTTTCCGACTTTGATAAAGGTCGGATTGTACCCTATCGCGATTGGGGCTTATCGTATTGCGACCTTGCTGCTCGCGTTGGCCGAGATCCAATGACTATTCGCAGAATATGGCATCGGTTGGTTCAGGAGGGTAATACGGAACGCCGTGCTGGATCCCAACGGCCTCGTATCACTAGCAGTCGAGATGACAGGCATCTTATCTGCATGACTGTAACGGATCGTGCAGCTACGTCTCGATCCGTGAGTCAACAGATGGGGACGTTTGCAAGACAACAACCATCTGCACGAACAGTTCGACGACATATGCAGCAGTATGGACTATCAGCTAGGAGACCATGGCTGCGGTTACGCTTGACACTGCATCACAGACAAAAGTGCCTGCGATGGTGTACTCAACGACGAACCTGGATGCACGAATGGCAAAACGTCATTTTTTTCGGATGAATCCGGGTTCTGTTTACAGCATCAACATGGTCGCATCCGTGTTTGGCGGCATCGCGGTGAGCGCACATTGGAAGAGTGTATTCGCCATCGCCGTGCTGACGTATCACCGGGCGTGATGGTATGGGGAGCCATTAGTTACACGTCTCGGTCACCTCTTGTTCGCATTGACGGCACTTTGAACAGTGGACGTTACATTTCAGATGTGTTACGACCCGTGACTTTACCCTTCATTCGATCCCTGCGAAACCCTACATTTCAGCAGGATAATGCACGACCGCATGTTGCAGGTCCTGTACGAGCGTTTATGGATACAGAAAATGTTCGACTGCTGCCCTGTCCAGCACATTCTCCACACCTGTCACCAACTGAAAACGTCTGGTCAATGGTGGCCGAGCAACTGGCTCGTCACAATGTACCAGTGACTACTCTTGATGAACTGTCGTATCGTCTTGAAGCTGCATGGGCAGCTGTACCTGTACACGCCATCCAACCTCTGCTTGAATTAGTGCCCAGGCGTATCAAGGTCATTATTACGGCCAGAGGTGGTTGTTCTGGGTACCGATTTCTCAGGATCTATGCACCCAAATTGCGTGAAAATGTAATCGCTTGTCAGTTCTAGTATAATATATTTGTCCAATGAATGCCCGTTTATCACCTGCATTCCTTCTTGGTGTAGCAATTTTAATGGCCAGTAGTGTATAACAGGAATTTAAGTTGTGTAACTCCATTAGAAGTGAACGATTTGGTTCCAATGGCGATGACCTCTGTACACTCGTGTATGCGTGCTCACTGCATTTTATAGCACCCCACGAAGCTCGCAGTATTCAAACACTTTAGCATCTTCTTTCATAATGTTCACATTAATGTCCAGCCGAAATGTGTTTGAAACGCAAGAACCCATCCACAAGTTTTGCGTGTGCTTCTACCTGAAGCGGTACTATCACGTTACGCAGCACACCCCTGTGTACACGTCACAGAACACACACATTGACTCTCTCTGCTTGACAAATGCTATCGATATTTCTCATGCATAACATTTCGTATAACAGCTCTGTATATTGTTTTTAGTTTTGCATGCTGCATATAACAGAAGCATTACAAGTAATATCAGAAAGAAGTTCAAATGTTTGCGTTCTCCATTAATAATTGATTCGTGTAGCAAAATGAATAAAGTAAAACTCGGTTACATTTCATACTACAGAACAAAAAAATAATTCGAAACCATCAAAGATGTATTAAGTATAGCGTCAAAAGAAGAGAATGAAAAGAAAGAAGAAAACATTTATCATTTGCACTCAGAAAAATCTTGAGCCGAGCTGCTAAACACTCGCTTCACACCGACTACGTTGCAAGTATTGATAGAACCGTACTCATGTTTGTAAGGTAAGAGATCGCAGATATCCAGGAAACGACGCGACCAAGAGTTTCGGACGTAGCTTCACTATCTATAGAAGAATGAAGTTGGAACAGTCAAGAAAGATTATTATTTGTTTTTGGTGACCGAATTTAGCAGCATAACTGTCGTTGGTAAAGTGGCAGTGTTGGTATCATTGGTGAAACAATACTGTATGCTAGGTATCAGTCAGTTGTCTAAAGTAAACAAGGTTGCACTACGGACTGCTCATCACTCAGGATCTCGAAGGATCATTTACCACCCAACTCCATGCAGTGGCACATATGGTGTAAGTAAAAGTTAACTTTCCACCAAGGCAAACAAATTTGAAATTTAGTCGACGGTCTTCAAATTTTCTCATCTTGTTTAAAATTAAAAGATGTAATTTTTTTTCTGCAACTAGCTCCTAAGCGTATTCGTCTATAAGCCAGGCTGACATAAAATACCCGAAGAGGGGCAGCAGTACATTTCAGTACTTATGTAGACAAAACTACGAAAAACTGAGTGATCCAGCCTTATATAATTTTAAAACTCGCCTGCTACACCGGTACTGCGAAGAGCTGAAAGCAGTCCTAAACTACAGGCGTTATACTTCTCAAGGCCTCACAGCTCTCCTGCACCGCTCAGTTACGGTATTCTGCTGACAAGGGAACCTTCCCATCGCACCCCCCTCAGATTTAGTTATAAGTTGGCACAGTGGATAGATCTTGGAAAACTGAACACCGATCAATCGAGAAAACAGGAAGAAGTTGTGTGGAACTATAAAAAAAAGCAAAATATACAAACTGAATAGTCTATGCACAAGATAGGCGCCATCAAGGATGGCGGAAGCTCAGGAGAGCCGTGGTCCCATGGTTAGCGTGAGCTGCTGCGGAATGAGAGGTCCTTGGTTTAAGTCTTCCCTCGAGTGAAAAGTTTAAATTTTTATTTTCAGACAATTATCGAAGTTCAGGCACTCACACATAATCAACTCCGCTCTCCAAAATTCCAGGACATGTTCAGATTTGCTTGGACATATGCAGGATTTGACGATCTACACACGGAAAAATTTGAAAACGTTAAAAACATATGTCTTGACAGAGCACAGGGAAAACTGTGCGACTGTGAAATTGCTGCATTCATTTGTAGCAGTTTTTGTGACAAACTCTTATGTTTTCATCACTTTTTGGGAATGATTATCATATGTATAAGAAAACCAAAATCGGGCAAGGTAGGATAATGAAGGAGAATATCTAACAATGAATAAGAAACTAGAAATGAGTGTGAATTATTACCAACAGCACAGTGAACGCATTATGGTAGCCAAGATAGACCCAAAGCCACTACTCACCACGGCAATACAGAAATACTAGTCCAGTAGCTCCGTAGACTGAGAAACCGAATTATTCAGTATCTAGTGTGAGACAAGAATTTGAAACGGAGGAGTTTCAAAATGGTTGAAATGGCTCTGAGAACTATGGGACATAACTTCTGAGGTCATCAGTCCCCTAGAACTCAGAACTACTTAAACCTAACTAACCTAAGGACATCACACACATTCATGCCCGAGGCAGGATTCGAACCTGCGACCGTAGCGGTCGCGCGGTTCCAGACTGTAGAGCCCAGAACCGCTCGGCCACTCCGGCCGGCAATGGAGGACTTTATTTCGATAGTAGGAAACGAAAGGGACGAACAAAATAATAGGGAAACATGGACTAGGGCGAAAGGAAACGAGAGGAATCTGGTGGAATTTGGCACTGAGATCAATTTAACCATCACGAAATAAGACTTTGCATGTGGAAAATCCCACGAGTCACCGAATCTATTGGTAGCTCACATAACTTTAGAATAGATTTTGAGAAACTAGATTTTAAACAGCAAAATTTTTCAGTTAACAGATTTAGTCTTCAACCACAGTTTATTAGTCGTCAAATATACAATAAAGTTGAAGAAATTAAAATGATTTAGATACGAGTAATACAGGAGATGGAGAAGTTCAAACAACCATTACTTGTGAGTTCCAAAGGAGCATTATGAAGTAATAAAATGAAATAGTGGAGAGTGTTGTGCCCTACCCACTCGTCGGTTATACGGTGCCTAGGAAGGCTGCCTTCTCGGATCGCTAGACAACAATTCAAGCAAATCGTATTACTGAAGTTTATTACAGTAAGATAAATGACAATACTTAGCTTTGATAAATGTTCAGTGGGACGCCGCAAGCAAAGAGCGGCATGAAACTTAAGCACTCTCTTCAGTAGATACAATTCGTAGCACAAGAGAAGGAATACTGTTTTCAAGTCACTGCTGCAGAAGTCGTAGGCCACCTGGACTCCGACTCGGGCCGCGGCACGTGTCTCCTCTTCCTGTAGATAGCGCCACTCTCGCTGTAGTCCTACAGAGGGGTCGGTCAGCGTCCTGTTGGCTGGCGTCGCCTCGCAGCCCTTCTGCTGTAACGTTCCTGGCCCACGTGCCGGCGCTTGACGTCACGCCGGAACAGAAACGTTTCTAATAAGTAAAGAACTGGTACTTTCAAAGATGGATTAGTGAAGGTTGCGAGGAAAAAAATTAAGCATTTAGACAAGCCCAGTCAAAAATCCTTGTAACACAGTTGCCAAATTGAATGATGGAAGGAGACAATAAAAAAATCGTCAACTTAGAAAGAGAGAGTAATCGGCAAGTGCCTAAAAACACCGAAAAAATAAAGCTGCTATGGCTAGCGGACAACAGGAATCATAATTGCCGCTTAGGGGAAATTATAGATACCTTTGAACAAAAGACAAGCAGCTGCAGACCGATCGCGCAGTGAGATGACAAGGCAGTAAAACAGAAGAAACGATTCCAGAATGAGAATTTCACTCTGCAGCGGAGTGTGCGCTGATATGAAACTTCCTGGCACATTAAAACTGTGTGGCCGACCGAGACTCGAACTCGGGACCTTTGCCTTTCGCGGGCAAGTGCTCTACCATCTGAGCTACCGAAGCACGACTCACGTCCGCTACTCACAGCTTTACTTCTGCCAGTGTCTCGTCTCCTACCTTACAAACTTTACAGAAGCTCTCCTGCCAACCTTGCAGAACTAGCACTCCTGAAAGAAAGGATATTGCGGAGACATGGCTTAGCCACAGCCTGGGACGTCCCCCAGGCTGTGGCTAAGCCATGTCTCCACAGTATCCTTTCTTTCAGGAGTGCTACTTCTGCAAGGTTGGCAGGAGAGCTTCTGTAAAGTTTGGAAGGTAGGAGACGAGACACTGGCAGAAGTAAAGCTGTGAGTACCGGGCGTGAGTCGTGCTACGGTGGCTCAGATGGTAGAGCACTTGCCCGCGAAAGGCAAAGGTCCCGAGTTCGAGTATCTGTCGGGCACACAGCTTTAATCTGCCAGGAAGTTTCAAAAGAAACGATGGCTGAAGGGTGAAAGGAATACGTAGAAGGGCTTTATAAAGGACATATAACTACATTACGAAACGAGAAAAGTGAGAAGGTGAAATTGAGATTGTCGGCGCAATACCGCTATAAGAATTTAAAAAAGAAGTGTGTGAAATCTTATGGGACTTAACTGCTAAGGTCATCAGTCCTTAAGGATTCACACTACGTAACCGAAATTATCATAAGGACAAACACATACACCCATGCCCGAGGGAGGACTCGAACCTCCACCGGGACCAGCCGCACAGTCCATGACTGCACCGCTCGAGACCGCTCGGCTAATCCTGCGCGGCAGAAGAACTTAAGCAAGAACTTTAGTGTATAAGTCTAAACCACGCAGCTGGAATAAACGAAATTCTTCCAGAATTATTAAGCTCCTTCGGAGAACAAAACACAAGAGAAATGTTCTACATGATTTACAAGACCTGTAAGACAGGATTAATATTCTCAGAATTCCAGTTGCATGTAAGAACTCCAGTTTTAAAGAACGCAGGAGCTGCGTAGAACTGTATACATTGCCGTTGCAGTATCTTGATCGCTGAACAGGCGTCTCCTTTTTGAGGGAACAGAATACTCGCTGCAGTATTCCACTAACGCAAGTGGACAGAAACAGTTAGTGCTTCCCAATTGACAAACTGAAGAATGAAATTTTCTGCTGTTACAGTTGTAAGAACACAGTCTCATTGAATTTTTTAAATAACATCATATTCACTGTATTGTTTATTTCATTTTCCACGATTGCAATTTCCATCTTATATTCAAGAAGATAAAGGTGCTGAAGGCACAGCAGTAGCCAGCATTAATAATACGAGTGAAAAGCTGTGAATCTTCAAGACCTTGTCCTACGCGATCGACAGGAGCGAGCGACAGTGCGCGACAGCTGCTGGTGACAAAACACAACCGCAATGTAGTTACGGAAGGGTCCTACGCAAGCGACATTTGTATCGCTGCATGTCTCGCGCTGCAACTGGTGACGTTTGAGTTCAAATGTGTTTGAATCTTGTCGCTGCAGCACGCGCGACACAGAGAGACAGCCACGTGTCTTCTCGGCAAAGCAGTGGAGCGGACGCGACGGCAGCTATGAATTACTCAACATCCGATTTTAAGAAAACTATTCCGTGAAAAAATTTGATTCTTCCGCAACATATAGCTTCATATCTTTAAACGATAAAGGTCTGATTTATTTTCGTTATTCGTCATAGTTACTGTGCTGCACGAAATTGAGTACGTGGCTGCACGAAATTCTTAAGAATTTGCAAATCACATTCTTTAGGCTTTCCGTATAGTTCATTTAAGGGCATACATTATTGCGTATGAAATGTAACCAATATACCTAAATTGTATTTAAAATTGAGACCGGAATGATATCTCTTTTCATCCTTGAGATATTGGTAGTTATATCCGCCGACGGGTCGCTCGCGGCGCGTCCGAACCTTTCCTGCGCTTCGGGAATCAAGTGGTCGTAAAATTCGTGGTATCTCATAAAAGGTTCAAGATAACGAAACGACGAATTTCGGAAATGTCAGCAAGCAGAAAGGACTACTTTATCATATGATTAACACTCGATACGTTTTTGTAAACGCGTGAGCAGAGCGAAAACAAGACTTCCTATATCTGACACCATGAGGTTTTGTCCAAATTTTCATAGCCAAACAAAGGGAGGGAAACAGGTAAACGGGGTATCAAAGTGACCAGCATGAGGTCTAGTATTGCATGAAAATATTTAACTGCTTGAAAGTAATCAAGGTAATTAACGAAAACTTAATAAAGAAGCAAAGGAAAAATTGGAATATTTGACGGAAGCTGCTGTAAATTAAGTGTCAAAATTTGATCTGTTCAAGACCTACCTATTTTGCACTTAAAAAGATACATTGGTGCGGTATTTAAATGTCGAAAAGGCTTCCTTCGAATCAAATACGTTAGGAAGGTAAACGAGGAGTCAGTAAGATCATGCTTAAAATTTATAAATTAAAGAAATGAGTCAAATACTTTATGAAATGATTTGTGTAAAAGAAATAAGTAGGTCAGAGAAACGGTCTATGTGGCTTCAAAGGCTCTAAATCATGAACAGAAAATGAGGTGCACCAAACGTTTCCCTAATATTTTTAGACAAATCATTACAAAAAAGTTTGACTTTATTTTCAAAAAATTTCTAAGGTTTAGTTTTACAAACCATTTACAGTAATTGAAATGTTTGGCCTTCACATTGGCTGCTGATGAATTACATTCGCAACCTCAAATATCAGTAACATTTCATGGTTAATTGCAATTTATTAGGAATCAATTGTGTGTGACATACTGGGATAGGTTTGAAGATCAAGTTCTTTGGCGAGACCTTAAAAATATACTTATCCATGCAGTGTAAACAGTATACGAAAACTTAGTATACAGAATTGTAACTGAGTCAGTAAAAATATGAGAACGCCTCGAAATCGAACCAAGGACCTCTGGCTGATACTTAATCATCAACTGCATATGCTACCCCTACATCACAGCCAGCTTTTGCCCAGAGGTATCAGTCTGTGTACTTACGGTTGTATTTAGCGTTCTTAGCCATGTAGTAGTCATTCCTCCGCATTTATTGGCTGTTAAAAGTTGTTGATCATCTAAAAAACATTTGTATTTAATTTCTTGATGAGATAGTCGAATGCTCCTCTGCTCATTCATGTGTATTCGAAGAATTTGTCTGGTGATCTTCGTAATTGATGATATTTATGAAATTCTCCATGGAGATTCCTCCCTTTGTAAATTTCATGCACTGCATTCCTTTTTGCTTTATTTTCTTAAGTAAACCTAATTTTGTCGTCTTACTCTCCAACTACACTATTCTACAGGTTAGGGACGCCGTTTTATAGAAACAAGTGGTTGGCTCAAAGCAGCCATCTTGTAGCACCACATGGTCGTTCGCATGGAGGACGTGCAAGCTTTTCGCCCCATGCTCCTACATGTCGGTGGAGTGTCGCGTATCCAGAAGTCGCTCACTGTCGCTCGCTCCTGTCGCTCATGTAGGACACGGCCTAAGTCTCATATCATCATTTGTCGCAGACACCATCGGTATGTAACGGATGGGATTCAGTCTCTTGAAACTAGATTTGAGCTTGCTGCACATGTCACTGGCGAGGAGTTTTCATCCCACCCATTATGTGCTGTAGAACAGTGTACATTATTGCCATGTGCAGTTAGCTTTAACCTGGTTTGAAGAGTTTAAATCCCGTCCGGTACTTACCATAGATCGGCTTTTGCTACCAACATCTGGTTTCAAGACTTTCAGACCCATCCATTTCTTACCGTAGCATGGTGTTTGTGGATATGAAATGTAGGCTGGCAATAGCGGTAAAAATTTCCAGAAGAAAGAGAGAATTATTTAACATCGAATATAAATTGAATCTTACAGAGTATCGTTTTGCATGGTGTTACAACGTGGATGAGAAACATTAGAAACAGGGAATAGACAAGAGTAAAATCGTAAAGCATGACTGTCTAGGAGACACCGTGGGGTAGGCTGAGCTGCCTAATTGGGAAGTCTTTGCTTCCTTCACATGCATTGGCAACTTTCCTTCGCGAAGTGTGGAACTTGTATGTTAAGTGTGTCTCTCGAATATAGGTGGTGTGGTTATAAATATGTGTCTATGTAGCATTGGATCATATTTGTGTTGTACGACGACATGAGAAAGCCTACCATACACGCTGCACCTATGTCCCTATAACGCGCGGAGGTTCCGCGCGGTTTGAGGGGCCATGTCACGGGTTGGGCAGCCCCTCCTACTGGAGGTTTGAGTCATCCGTCGGGCATGGGTGTGTGTGTTGTTCTTAGTATGCTTAAGTAGTGTGTAAGTCTGGGGACTGATGACCACAGCAGTTTGGTCCCTTAGGAATTCACACACACACAATGTCCCCATGAGACACACAGATCCCCATGAAGAGTGTCACGTGCCCTTACTTCATGAGACACTGGAAAGAGGTTTGGAATTTAATTCACAACGCTGGCGAAAAACCTGGTGCTCAAGAACTGTACGACAACACCGGTCCTCTCTGTGCCATTGAAAACTCCTTCTGCCTAAATTTTGTACATAATGGTGCAAGAAAAAGGATGTTGGTAGATCTCCTAAATTCATATGATCCGATGCAGACTGTATTTTTTTATAACTGGGGTGCAGGGGAACAATAGCACAGCGATAGACAATATTTTTATTAATTATTCATTATTAGATGGGCATTTTGTTAGTAAAAGCGTGAATGGCCTTTCAGACTGTGATGCACAAATTTTAACACTAAAAGGCTTTTGTACTTAAACCAGTGTCATATTTAATTACAAAATATGTAGGAAAGTTAATCCAACAGCAACAGAGAATTTTTTAAACCTTCTCAAAGAACATGAATGGCAGGATGTTTACAGTGCCGATAACATAGATGGTAAAAACAATGCTTTCCTTACCACATTTCTCATGCTTTTTGAGAGTTGCTTTCGATTAGAACGTTCTAAGTGGGGTACTAGCAGTAATAGGAAGCCTGGGTGGCTGACTAGTGGGATAAGGATATCTTGTCGAACAAAGCAGGAATTATATCAAAATGTTAGAAGGAGTCACAATCAAGCTAAAGTAGCCCATTACAAACAGTATTGTAAGGTACTTAAAAATGTTATTAGGAAGGCAAAGAGTGTGTGGTATGCAAATAGATTAGCTAATTCACAGAATAAAATTAAAACCATATGGTCAGTTGTGAAAGAAGTGTCTGGTCAGCAGCACAAGGTCGACGATATAAAGTCAGGTTGCAGTAAAAATATTTCTGTTACTGATAAATCAGATATATGTACAGTATTTAAGAATCGTTTTCTGAGCATTGTTGGTGAATTAAATAAAAATTTTGTTTCTACAGGAAATCATATAACTTACTTGGAAAATGCCTTTCCGAGTTTGAGGTCTGAAATAGTCCTCTGTGATACACACAAGAGGGAGATTGAGTCAATAATTAAACCACTGAAGGCTAAGGACTCTCATGGTTATGGTGAGGTGTCTAGCAGAATATTAAAGTACTGTGCTGCACATGTTAGCCCTATATTTAGCCATATTTGTAATTTTTCCTTTAGGAAGGATCAGTTTCCTGAGTGATTTAAGTACTCAGTAGTAAAGCTGCTTTATAAAAAGGGACAAAGAGATAATGTAGATAATTTTAGACCTGTTTCTATGCCACCAGTGTTTGCAAAAGTTATTGAAAAGGCTGAGTATGTAAGGATAATTGATCATTTTAGATCACAGGATTTGCTATCAGATGTTCAGTTTGGCCTCAGAAGTCGTTTAACAACCGAAAATTCTATATTCTCTTTTCTCTGTGAGGTACTGGATCGGCTAAACAAAAGGTTTCGAATGCTTGGCATATTTTTTGATTTAAGTAAGGCATTTGATTGTCTATCACAAAATATTGCTCCAGAAGTTGGACCATTATGGAATACAGGGAGTAGCTCACAATTGGCTCACCTCTTACTTTAGCAACAGGCAGCAAAAGGTCATTATTCACAATGTTGATAACAGCTGTGATGTGGAGTCTGAATGGGATACTGTCAAGTTGGGGGTGCCCCAGGGATCAGTGTTGGAGCCGCTCCTGTTCCTTATTTATATAAATGATATGACCTCTAGTATTACAGGTAACTCTAAAATATTTCTGTTTGCTGATGACACCAGGTTCGTAGTAAAGGATGTTGTGTGCAACATTGGCTCGGTTTCAAATAGTGCAGTACATGACCTAAGTTCATGGCTGGTAGAAAATAAACTAGCGCTAAGTCACAGTAAGATTCAGTTTTTATAATTTCTGACACACAATTCAACAAAACCTGATGTTTTAATTTCACAGAACGTGCATATGATTAGTGAAACTCAACAGTTAAAATTTCTAGGTGTTCAGCTGTCGTGAAAAGCCCAAATTCAGGATCTTGTGCAAAGACTTAATACTACCATTTTTACTATTCGAATGGCATCAGAAATGAGTGATCGTTCGACACGAAAATTAGTCTATGCTGCTTATTTCCATTTGCTTATGTCGTATGGTATTATATTTTGGGGACACTCTTCCCATTCTAGAAGGATATTTTGGGCTCAGAAACAGGCAGTTCAGGCAATAAGTGACGTAAGTTCACGAGCCTCTTGTCGACCCTTTCATTAGTCTGGGTATTTTGACTTTGGCCTCTCAATATATATATATATATATATATATATATATATATATATATATATATTCGTTACTGTCATTTCTTGTTAACAATATTAGCTTATTTCAAAGAATATGCAGCTTTCACTCGGTTAATACTCGACAGAGATCAAACCTGCGTTTCGATCGGCCTTCCTTAGCTCTTGTGCAAAAAGGTGTGCAGAATACTGCTGCATCCATTTTCAATTAGCTACCACTTGAATTAAAAAATCTTAGCAGTAATCCACGCACTTTCAAATCGAAACTGAAGAGTTTGCCATGGGTCACTCCTTCTATTCTGTCGAGGAGTTTCTTGAAAATGTTAGCTGATCCTTATTGTATTGCTGATTGCGTTTACTTATACTTACTGTCTGACTTTTTTGCGTTCATAAAGATCTATTTTTGTCTGTTATTACTTTTATGTTGTAATTTCATGTACTGACACGTTTCATGACCTTGGAGATTTGCTCCTCTATTTGGTCCTACGGAACTTGACGTGTAAGTAAATAAATAAATGGTTACCATCCAAGGTTGAACAGGACCGCACAGGAGTGCATAGGCGACTCAATCCACGTAGAAGAGCTGGGAGAACAGATGACCCTGTAACATGCTGGTACAGATTACAGAAGTTTAGAGGAGTTACTTATTAACGTGTTTATGAATCTAATTGTGAGGACAGGGCTGCAGCGTCAGATCTGTGACATCGGGTAAACAGTTCATCTGATAATGGAACGTAAAGATGGAGGTTGGAAATAGTAGACCAACACCGCGAATTGAGTACAGTAAAATTGTTCAAATTAATGTTGAAGTAGATAAGAAATGAACTGCAGAACGAGACTAGGTTACAGTGTAATGTGAAAGCAGTCTCGGGACAGCTGCTTACGAAAACAATGGTTTAGTTACTTTTACTGTATATCTGTAAAATACAGATTTTTTAAAGGGTAGAACTCCCACGTGTAAAACAGCATCAACGTTTTTAATTTCTTTACAAGTGAGCTGATGTGGTCATTATTAGACTTTAAGCATAAAGCGAGAGAAAGTTTAGAAAATGTTTGTAATTATGTTTAAAGATGGTTGGGTGTCGCTAAGTGCTCTCATTATCAGACACTGCAAGAGTATAGTCTGGGCGATTTGAGCTTCATTTGAAGGATAAACCAGTTTTCCTCACATCTCAGTGTTTCTCGCGTGATTTCTCCTGAGCTGTGCGCCGTACAGTGACATAATTATGGAGCTACATTCAGTCGTATATGTGGATACTGTCTGTGGATAGAGTTTGTGGTAAATATGTAATGAACTAAAACGTCATACCTGATGTGTCAGTCTTACTACGTGAACAGCAAAAATGCAATGAGTGATAAAATTTTCTCCTGCCGTTATTTGTGGTGGGCTCAGCCAAAAAGAATTCCGTAAATGTTTTAAGTGCTGTGGTAATTTTATTGCAACGTGCCAAGTGCGTTCATGCTCATATACTGAATGAATCTATTCTTGGTATTTGCCTACAATCTGTTATGCCATCCCAAGAAGAATACACAGTTTCTAACAGTAATACACTCATGTTCATAAATTAAGGATAATGCTGATACATGCTGAAACAACACTCTGGTGGGCAGTTTGCGGGTTTAAATCACCTCGCAGAATGACCATGCGGTGCATTTGACCTACGGTCTGCGGGGAGGTGGGTGGAAATTTTTCTGTTGTTGCCGTTCACAACACAGGCTCTCTAACGACTATGTTAGCAACGAGAAAATTGATTAGCAAAAACGTGATGCCTATAATTAAAGTTCACTGTGCCCACTCTGATGGAGAAATAGAGTTATTTGATCATTGAAGTTTATTACGC
Source organism: Schistocerca serialis cubense (assembly GCF_023864345.2). Lineage (NCBI taxonomy): Eukaryota > Metazoa > Arthropoda > Insecta > Orthoptera > Acrididae > Schistocerca > Schistocerca serialis. The sequence continues at coordinate 808,084,141 of NC_064642.1, forward strand.
TGAGGATTGAGGATGATGTCTGGGATTCATAGAAAATGCAGTTTACTATAAGAATTTTCACTATATTCAGAAAACGATAAACCATAAAGTTCCAAACAGAACTTTACCCAAGCAATGCTACTGTCAGCTCTTATGGTATCAGAGCTGTTCAGAATCTATTGCGCGGATCCTATTATTCCTAGGTAATGAAACTGTTCCGAGGCCGTTCCGCAATTAACACTTTACCACAATGCGAACTCATTGTTACGTGCATACCGAGTTTCGTAATACAGCAGCCAAGGCTGTTCCTTGCAACTGCACAGACGCGACGTGGCTTCCAACATGGAGTGCGCGTTGGTACGAATCTAGAAGAGAACTGGGGCCTGACTCGAGCTCGCAGCGCTCTTATTTATACAGCCACGGTGCGGACCGCCGAAGGCATAGCCGACAAAATTTGCCTTCCTGACTAGCCGCTGGGGCTAGTGGAGCTCCACTTCAAGTTACTAAATAATCAATTGCCTCATTCGCTGAAGGCCGATGAAGCTCTCAATTTAATTGTGCAATCAGCACACAGGTACGTGTCTATAATAAAATTCTGATGCGACTAGGTTAAATACTTTTGGCGAGAGAATTTTTTTAGTTGCACTGCATGCAACAGATGAGCTCTGAGCGTCCCCTTTGGAGAGACGCTACAGCTATAATTTTATAGCTACCTTTTGGTAACTTCTCATATCTTTGTTATTATAGCGTATCTACATCCAACCTAAATGTAAACATTCTAGCTTGGTCTAATCACTTACTTGATCTATCTTGCTTCTGTACTTTTAGGACACAAAAACAGATAATCATGAATTTCAACCAAAATATTATTCTGTGAGATCCAGTATGGTATTTCCATTAAATTACAATGAAAAAGGAATCCTAATATAAATTTTGAAGTTTCTAGCTCCTTCCTGTTGCACTGATGTTTTTAACATGAAACATCCAAATTTCGAAATCTGTTACTAAACTGAAACTTAACACATCATTTTAGCATCACTTCTGACATGCTATTAACTATTCAGATTATTTACTTTACTTTTAAGGTATTGCACAACATTTTTGCCATCATAGCTAGTTACAGCGGACTAGGCTGGCACACAATGGAAAGCATATGAGTTCTATGTGGCATGGGTAGACTGATTCCCTACAGGTCGTCGCACAGTCGCACAGTCGCACAGTGGCACTGGCAGCAGTCGACATACGCTGAGGTGTGCTGCTGCATGTCAGAGTACGGTGCAGCGAGTAAGTGTGGGGAGGTTTTCAGACATGCTCATGGTGGCTGTGTGTTGAAAATGGCTCTAAGAACACATATTGATGACGTTATGAGGGGTAGAATACTAGGGCGACTGGAGGCTGGTCAAACACAGCAGGTCATAGCACGGGCCCTCCGTGTGCCACAAAGTGTGATCTCAAGATTATGGCCACGATTCCAGCAGACAGGAAACGTTTCCAGGCGCTACAGTACGGGATGTCCACAGTTTACTATACCACAAGAAGACCAATATATCACCACCAGTACCCTCAGACGGCGACCGAGTACTGCAGGTAGCCTTGCTATGGACCTTACTGCAGGCACTGAAACAGTTGTCTCCAGACACACAGTCTACAGACAACTGAACAGACACCTGGAGACCTACAAGGTGCATTTCACTGACCCCTGGTCACAGGAGAGCCCGTAAAGCCTGGTGTCAAGAACACAGTGACATGGTCACTGGAACAGTGGTCCCAGGTTATGTTCATGGACGAGTCCAGGTATAGTCTGAAAAGTGACTCTCACCAGGTTTTCATCTGGTGTGAACCAGGAACCAGATACCAACCCATTAATGTCCTTGAAAGGGACCTATATGGAGGTCGTGATTTTATGGTGTGGGGTGGGATTATGATTGGTGCACGTACACCCCTGCATGTCTTTGACACAGGAACTGTAGCAGGTCAGGTGTATCTGGACATTTTGCACCAGTATGTCTGCCTTTTCAGGGGTGCAGTGGGTCCCACCTTCCTCCTGATGGATGATAACGCACGACCCAACCTAGCTCCCATCGTGGAAGAGTACCTTGAAACAAAAGGTATCAGACAAATGGAGTGGTCTGCCTGTTCTCCAGACCTAAACCCCATCGAGCACGTCTGGGATACTCCTGGTCGATATATCGCTTCACGTCTTCAAACCCCCACGACCCTTGAGGAGCTCCGACAGGCACTGGTGCAAGAATGGGAGGCTATAACCCAGCAGCTGCTCGCTCACCTGATCCAGATTATGCCAACCCGTTGTGCGGCCTGTGTACGTGTGCATGGCAATCATATCCCATACCGATGTCGGGGTACATGCGCAGGAAACAGTGGCGCTTTGTAGCACATGTGTTCCGGGACGGTTTTCTCAACTTATCACCAATATTGTGGACTTACAAATCTGTGTCGTGTGTGTTGCCTATGTGCCTATGCTATTAGCGCCAGTTTTTTGGAGCGCCACGTTGTGTGGCACGATATTCTGCAATTATCCTTAATTTATGAGCATGAGTGTTCTTGTCTTACTGTGTTTGACCTGCAACGTAAGATTATCCGTCTTAACGACAAATTGTGACAACATTTAAAAATTTTAATTTCCGTCAATAAGTGTATGAAACATTGAAAATCAAATTTTTGTTGGCCATGGAAACCGTTAAATAGGATCCAGAATGAGATTTTCACTCTGCAGCGGAGTGTGCGCTGATATGAAACTTCCTGGCAGATTGAAACTGTGTGCCCGACCGAGACTCGAACTCGGGACCCTGTACGCGAGTCTCGGTCGGGCACACAGTTTTAATCTGCCAGGAAGTTTCGTTAAAAAGGATACTTGCAACTGGTGCCGGTTTACCGTGCCCCGGGTTTGTCGATTGGTGTTATACAGTAAAACCGAATTAAAGGAGGGGAAGACGTCTTGGGTAACAGTTTCTTTGGTTAGCCCATGAATCTCTAAGATGTACTGCAGTACTTTGTATTGTAATTACAGTAAGTACTTTTAAAAAGTTTAGAAGATCAAACGAATTCAAAAATCTCTTTGTAGGATGTTCTTTATGAAAGTAAGAATTACCTTTTAAGGATTACATTACATTCGTATAGAATGCGCTGTTCGTAATACAGTAGTTTGTTGCATGCGAATTACTCATTCAAAAAAGTCGGTAATTTTTGTTTGTTTCTTGTGTCTCTGCCACGTTTTCGAGCAGCAATGTCCCGCCATCGTTTCACTAGAAGGACAACAGCAGCCGTTGACAGAATGCATTGCTCAAAAAATCTTGGAGAAACCTGCTATAAAAACAAAACATATACCGTGATTTCTGTGTTATACTACACCAAGCAGGTTTTCGAAAGATAAATTATTAATACAGACCTACCACCAGTACTCGAAAACCATCGCCGGTGTCACTCTGTCTTTCACATTATCTACTTCGCCTCTTCGATCGCGTCAGTTGTTTCACTGGAACACTGTTTCCACAATTTCTTGGTCTGTTATTTCTTGTGAATCGTCCGCCACTACCCATTCATCTACATCGCAAGTATCCATGTCTTCTTACCCGCGAATTCTCCTTACAATATGTGTCAAGTTCTCAAAATTTTACGAATCATTTTCTTCATGCCAATCATACAACTTTCTACAGCACCTATGAAGAATTTTCTGCTTTGACATTAGTAGGCCTGCATTCACCAATATATTACGTATTTCGTATTTACTTCCCCCATCGCATCATTCGCATTGTTGTTTTGCATGTCACTGTTTTGTAGGATCGTTCTCACAAACAGTCCCAGGTAGCGCCATTTAAATGCTGTTATGTCTTGAGCCAGTGACAGATACAGACGTAACACTTGGGGGAAGAAAATGCAAAACAATATCGCAACTTTTTAACTCGCAATGACATGTAGACGGATTGAGAATTCATGCGATGTCTTTGTTAAGCAGACCTTTTTAGTTATAACTTTTCAACTTTCGCTACGAACTGATGACTAAACCATCTGGCAATGAGTTCACAAGTTATCCAAAAATACCGTTGATCAAGAATAATTTCCCGAAACACATTAGGGGCAGTCTATGTGTGCCGTAAGCGTTTCTTTTTTGATTTTGTGTCATGAAGCAGACGTTTCATTTGAGGGAGCTGAAAGGTTTTGGAGACAACATCTTGAAATTAACTCCCGTTTCAGGCCATTGTAAAATCTAAAATCGATGCTTAGTATAGCCTTGGGTGTAATCTCCAAATTCTGTTTTGAAAACATATCGCGTCCGGGTCTGCAAATAACTTTTAGTCCACACACATTCTATTGCGGAATGCCATATCTGTTTCTAAACCCGTTAACCACCCGCTGCTTGAAGAAAAATCTTTTCTTTCCTCGCCTAGCAACAGCCAATATTTTAGCTTCTTTTTGCAGTTTCAAGCCTGAAAAGGCATCTCTTTTTCTCGAAACTCTTCACTGTTTTTCCTATTGGATTTTCCACAAATTACTCTACAAATTTAGATCACGACTTCACCCGTTCTGAATCGACAGAAGCACCAACTCTGTAATTAGCTGCAACGTTTTCAGTAAAATTCCTTTCTCAGCTCCATGGGTAGTAGCTAGCTGGTCAGCGAAAGTAATCACAACACGCTCCCGTTTAGTCGCCATAGCACAAAATTACATACTCAGTGGAAAGAGACAGCTACTCGAATGCATTACTTTTGGCATTGTAGCTTTGCTTAGACGGGTGAGTCTGTGGGTGGGAAGACAACTCCATGTCAGCGTTCACCTCTCCCCGCTAACCGCGGCGGGCCAGCACACCCTAGCCTCGAATCTCCGTCCAGTACATGTTCCTTTTTTCCTTATTATTTGAAATTTTTTGGTAGTTGGCAGAGGTTTCGGTTGACTAAAGGTTGCTGTACACGGGGCCAGTAGTGGCGTCCCCTACAACTGACCAGTACTGGCCGCCGCTACTGGCCTTGTGTATAGGGGTACTGGCGCCTTCCACGGCCATTGGCGAGTGGCCGCCAGTAAAATCAAACATGTTTGATTTTAGTGGCCGATGAGGCGGCCAGTAGCAGGTCACGTGATCTACCGGTGGCCTTATTGGACATTTCTTAAGTGTAGTGGCAGCCAGTAGAGCTGATTCAACCGTCGTGTAAGGAGCTGTGCCGTTGTTTTTGAGCCTAGATCAAGCAGTTGTGCCGTGCTGTCGTGTAGTGACTTGATATGTCTTGTTCAATAGCAAACAAAGATACCGGTACTAAGGAGAACGTGAAGTTGGGGCCTGATAATACTGAAACATTTTAAGAAACATTCCAAAACAATGAACTACTGTGGGATATACGCCATGAAGATTACTCCAACGAAACAAAAGGGGAAAGTAGTATTTTGAACCTGAAAGAAGACCTTGAAAGTCAGGATATAGTTGTTCCCGATGTTGCGTTTTTGAGAGCTAGAATAAAGAGTATCAAGACAACAAACAGAAGTAAGTTACTAGAAGTTGTCTCGTCAAAAAGAAGCGGAGCTGCGGCTGATGATGTTTATACGCCGAAGCTGCCTTGGTTCAATACGGCTGACACGTTTCTGAGCAGCGTCGTCGTAACTCGAGACTCTCAATCAAATTTGGTAAATTTACGTATTCTATTCTATGTACATGGCTTGAAAATTACTAAATTTAAAAATAGCTAGAAATTGGCTGTTTAGAATGTTAGAATTGTTAATACATGGAAATGTTTAATTATAATTTCCAATGTAAGCAAAACTTTCAATGGTAAAATGAAACAGTCTTTTTAATAATTTGATAACTAATTTTTATTGATTATTTACTAAAAAGTATTTACAAGCTTTTATATCTCGAGATTTAACTGTTTATTAGAGATAATTAAAATTCTATTTTTCTAAGAGTAAAAGAGCTAAGTCGTTGTACAAAAGTAGGTAAAATCAGAAGTTTTAATTACTAAGCATCTTCCACCATATTTACATTCCAATGGCCTTCATTTGCCAAGGAACTTGTCCTCCTTTGCTGAAGTAAGCATCCATTTTATTCCTCTTTTCTGATGCCTGCTTTGAGTAGGCGTTTGCTGTACGAACACTACGTATGGATGGTAGCTCCGTTCCAGGTGTGCGCCATAGTCCTGGATGCAGCACTCCTGTTTCTTTGTCTTCATAAACAGCCCATCCCCTTTCAAAGTACGACCCTGGCGATACTGCACGTAACCAGTTGCGAATCGTACATGCAGCCTGCACAATTACATCAACTGTGGATAAATTAACTTCAATGTCTTTTCGAAATATTCTAACTCTAGCTGCTAATATGCCGAAAGCGTTCTCAACAACTCTTCGTGCTCTTGATAACCGGTAGTTGAATACCCGTTCTTCTAAGGACAAGTTTCTCCTTGAGAATGGTTTCATCAAATTTGTATGCAGGGGAAATGCGTCATCTGCTACAATAATGTATTCCTAAGGCAAATTCAGGCTGTTTTTGTCAATGACTGTTTTCAAAGTAGACAGCCCAAACACACTTCCATCATTAGCCCTTCCATTTGTTCCCACATCTACATAAATGAATTTACATTCGGCATCAACCAAAGCCAACAGTATTATGATGTAACCCCCTTTGTAATTGTAAAATTCTGCACAACGTTTGATGGCTATGCGTTTACCATCCAATGCACCACAACAGAATGGAAAATTCCATTTGATCTCAAAACTATTTTATATATGTCTCCACTCTTCCAAAGATTGAGATACCTTCAACAAAATAAATAAATAAACATTAAAATATAATTTATTGATTTGTTAGTCTATGTCAAAACCAAACAATATACTATTTAAATATGTAAATCGTTGCAAAATTTCTGCAATGTCGCATTTGTATTTTTCAGAAAAGTCGCACTGAAGAATGTTATGGTGGACATCAGGAACTCATTAGTGTCCTTACTGAGCCTCAAGAACATGAAGAAGAAAATACTGAAGACATGGATGATGATAGCATTGCTAAGAGCACAGTAAAAGCAACTTGATCATCGGCGGAAGAAAACCAATTTGCGACGCCAGGAGCAAAGAAAAGACGCATTTCAATACTTTCCAAAGTTGAAAGTACAATTAACAAATTACAATAAATTACAATGGATAGACCATCATCTTCAAAAAAAAGTTGTGGACGAGTGCGAACTGTTTGGCCAACAAATTGCTGGACAATTGAGAACACTTCCTGCTAGAAGCTCTGCAATCTTGCAAGAAAAGTTCCAGAGCCTTATCACCAATGAAAAGCTAAATACTTGCCACCAGATTCACTAGTTACTTCTGCATCACCATACGGAAGTACTTCTTCTCATGTGTCAGATGAAGAGGAAGACCTTTCCAGTTTGGACACAGACCTATTCACAGTTGATGATATGCTATACAGAAACTTGAGTAACTTCTCCAGAAATAAAGACTGAGTTAATGTTTATATAAAGTAATGTTTCATTTGAAAAAAAGGTTTGGGTCAATAATAATACCTTAGAAAAAACGGATGAACTTTTTATTTGCCTTGACAAAGTATCGTAATAGTAGATTATAGATATAGATTTTTTTGTTTCTCAATAATACTGATAAAATAATCAGTTAAAAAATTACATAATTAATAGATGGTGTGCCTAGACGACTTTCTAAAATTCTAGTTTTATCAAATTATACAATAATCAACCAGTAAAATTCACCTTTAAGTAGTGGTGTAATCCAGTTATGACTGACTGGAGAACTTCAGGAATGAATCTTGAAATTGTGGTTGCTGGTATGCGAAATAATAATGCCAGAGACTGAAAACTATCGCCAGTTGCTAAATACCGCAGCGTAACCTCTAGTTTCTGTTTAGGAGTTATTGCATTTCTCATAATAGTATCTCTCTTGGCTACCTGTGGTTCAATTGTGTTCAAAAGCTCATTAAATTGTTCAACAGTCATTCTCAATTGTCTCTTGTATTCTAAAGGATCTTCCACTGACAGTTTACGGAACAAAGTGGATGATGCTCTAAGGGTTTCTCTTCGACCTACCCAGTCTTTTGCCCACAGTCTATGTTGATTTAAAGTGGTTCTCCCCTCCTCACTTAAAGTGACAACAATTTCATCCACCACTTCGTTAAAAGCCTCCTCAAACTCACTATCACTGTCACATTTCATATTTTTCACCAAGAAAAACTTAAAACTGTTTACTCTACCACCTGTCACGACACACTGGCGGCCACAGATGGGAAAATATTGGAAGCCATAATTGGCTTCGTGTACAAGCTTACTGGCCGGTAAAACTGGTGGCGTCCACTTCTGATCGCCAGAACTGGCTGCCATTCTGGCCCCGTGTACAGCAGCCTTAGGATTTCACTATAAATAGCCCGTGTGGAATCGCTTTTCCTTCACGTGATCTGCTCGCGGCCCATAATCGTTGTTGATTTGCTTTCAGAAGTCTGACGCCAAGGAATGAACCAGTACTGACGCTCAGTTCTATGCCAGCTAAGGAAACCACTACTGTAGACGTGACACCATTTACTGTTATTTATATCGCTTTGCTGCTGCAGTAGGCAGTTCAGTAACACTGTACCGCTGGACCAGACACGCCCGATCCGTTACAGTGCCCAGAGTTCAGGGTATTTAGGAACAAGACCGGACATCTGACATGAGTACGGCAGACCAAGTTTGCTGAACTATGTTTGCACTGACAGTTCGTAGCTAAAAATAGTGAGGGAGCTGCTCCAGAAAATTTTTAGCCTCAGTTTAGATATGATGTAAACAGAAACGAACGTGTATAAAAACAGAATTTTTAGAAACTTGATAGAATCCTAAAGAACAGAATCAAACATTTTTACTCACTTGAACTTAAATTGTTACAGTTCGAGTCTGATCTAAGCATTTAAAAATTAAATCCTTTCTTCTTTTTTTAATTTGTGCGAAAATATGAAAAATTTGTTCCGTATTCTGTGGATGATGACAGCTGAGAACATTTTTCTCCATTGAAAGCGTTTTAAGCGCATTTAGTCTTTTCGAATTCATAGCGATATTTCGTAAACTTATTTATTTTTTTTTTTTTTTTTGAAAATCAGCATTCTGCCTCTCATGTAGTCATGGGAACTGTTAACAACACTTTCTATAAGTTTCGTAATTTCACAAACAACATCTGCCAGATTGATTTTCTAGGTAAATATCAGCAGCTCAGTTAATCTGCAATATTTGCGAATATCAGACTCACAATAGAATACTTTTTGCTCAATTTCAAGCTTTTCTTTGTCATTCTAGAGATAAGCTGCAGCGGTCAGTGCTACGTCTTCTATACGTTGTTCATTCTTGAATCTGATGAAGCATTCCTTGTTGAACAATTTAGCATCTACTGTGTGCTCATTGGAAGAGTATTTGTGCATTATCACACCCTTCCCTTGCTTTTGGCATGGGTGTATTTGAAGTATTCTCACAGAACTTCCACTTTCTTAATCCTAAACTGAAACTTAACTAAACTCCGCCGGAGCAGGCCATGAAGGTCCAACCGTCCCGACCAGTCGCCGTGTCATCCTCAGCCCACAGGCGTCACTGGATCCAAATATGGAGGGGCACTGGGTCAGCACATCTCTCTCCCGGGCGTGTGTCACTTTACGAGACCGGAGCCGCTACTTCTCAATCAAGTAGCTCCTCAGGGCTGAGTGCACCCCGCTTGCCAAAAGTGTCAGGCAGACCGGATGGTCACCCATCCAAGTGCTAGCCCAGCCCGACAGTGCTTAACTTCGGTGATGTGACGGGAACCGGCGTTACCACTGCGGCAAGGCAGTCGGCAAATACTAAAAAAACACTTATGAAATTTGTTATATGTGCTTTACCTTTAAATACACTAATTTCTTGAGAGTGCATTTCGTTGCAAATTATTTCAGCATGAGGTATAATTTCATTAGAATAACCAAAACTTGAAATTAACATCATTCAGGTATTTGAAATTACTATTGCCTCTGCAGTGGTTTGATCTGAATTTGTTATTGACTGAATGACTTTTTAAAGGTCACATATTTTCATGAACCCTGTGGTTTACAGTCACAGACTTTATTTCTTGGGGCTACACGGCCATGGTTAAAGTTTTCTCTCTCGCAAAAGAATTGAAAGGAATGTAATCGGAAAGAACAGCTGGAAACAGAGCTATAATGTCATTCTACAATTTATCACATTCAATAAAATGAAACACCCTTTTTAAGCACAACACAGCTGGGTTAAAAAAGAAGACCGCCCGTCTCCCAGCAGCAGTCGCCTCGTCAGATTCGGCACTGCAGAAGAGCCAGTGTTGTGTCTCCCACTCCCTCGCGGCACCCACTCTGACAGCTTCCTGTGCGCGCATGCGCTCAACAACCGAAAACCATGCTGCTGGAAGTGTGAAGCGGAATTCTTTTGTATCTTTTTCATAAATTGTTGGATTCCTTCTGACATTAAGCATAATGATTACACTCTGAAGCAGAAAATATCGCAACACCAAAAAGTAATTAATGTAGAGAAATGAAATTTCGGGAATGTTTTTGTCTAGGGAAGATATTTAAGTGATCGACACTGCAAGATCACAGATTAATGTAATTTTGAAATGTTGGTACATTAATAAACGGTGTAACCCCCACAATGTCGAATGCAAGCGTGCAAACGTGCATGCACTGTGTTGTACAGGTGCCGGATATCAGTTTGTGGGCATGGCGCTGTGTGCGTCTCTTGTGTCGCGCTGTACTGTTCTGGCTGCGCGTGACCTTGATTCGTGCGTGCCTTATATTTACTTGACCCGTGTTGCTCAAAATCTCACTTCCGGTCTGTGTTATTCTTATGGAGATTACGGCGCTGATAACGAAAAACTCCGGAAATCTACTTCCGGCTTTTAATTAGCGCTGCCGCGCTACTTGCTGCTTGGAGTTACTGGGCCACGCGCAGGCGATTCTGCCTGTTGCTCTCCGTCGGTCAGTACAGGAGCGGTTAATACTGTTTGTGGATGACGCTGGAGTTGTCGTCAGATGATATCCCACGTGTGCCGGATTGGAGACAGATCTGGTGAGCGAGAAGGACAAAGCAACGCGTCGAGACTCTGTAGAGCACGTTGGGTTACAGCAGCGGTTGTGGGCTAGAGTTATCCTGCTGGAAACCACCACTGGAATGCTGTACATGAGTGGCAGTACAACAACGACTCGTAGTCACAGTACTGACATATGAATTTGCAGTCAGGGTGCACCGGATCACCACAATAGTGCTCCTGCTGTCATACGAAACCACACCCCAGACCACAGCTGCAGGTGTAGGTCCAGTGTGTTTATCACGCAAGCAGGTTGGCTGCAGGCCATCAACTGGCATCCCTATAACGAACAGTTGGCCGACAGTGGTTCCGAGACAGAGCCAGCTTTCATCAGAAATCACAACAGACCTCCAGCTGCCCTCCAGTGAGCTGTCGCTTGACACCACTGAAGTCGCAAATGGCGGTGGTTTGGGGTCAGCAGGAGGGGCGCTGCAGTGCTTTTGGCTCTTAGCTGCCCTCGACGTAACTGACTCGTTACAGTTGGCTGCGTCGCTGTGGAGCCAACTGCTGCTCAGACTGTTGCTGCAGACGCAGGTCAACGCTCCAGAACGATACGCCGGAAACGACGGTCTCTCCTCTCGGTACTGCCACGTGGTCGTCCGGGGTCCGTACATTCTTGTGACAACCGCTGCCAGCAGTCGTCTTCAGTGGCCGCAGTCCTTGTGCAGTACTGTAGAAGGAACATCCTGCTTCTCGTAGCCGTATTACAGGGCCTCGTTCAAACTCAGTGCCTTTGTCGCCTTAAAGGCATTCTTGACTAACATGAGCTCACCACGTCCAGTCTCAAAGATAATTATCGCTCACCGCCGTTACAACGTGTATTTAAAGCAAAACTGATTTGCATCCTCACAGAGGCGCTACTAGCGGCACTCTTCTGCGACCGCCGCGACGTCGGAGCAGACACAATCTTCCAGGTGCACGAACACGCCAACCAACTTTCGTTTACATCGGACAACTTCTTCTTGCTGTTGCGATTTTTGCTGTCTATGTACAAACTAGCCATTAAAATTGCTACACCAAGAAGAAATGTAGATGATAAACGGATATTCATTGGACAAATATATTATACTAGAACTGACATGTCATTACATTTTCACGCAATTTGCATGCATAGATCCTGAGAAATCAGTACCCGTAATAACGGCCTTGATACGCCTGGGCATTGAGTGAAACAGAGCTTGGATGGCGTGTACAGGTACAGCTGCCCATGCAGCTTCAACATGATACCACAATTCACCAACAGTAGTGACTGGCGGATTGTGACGAGCCAGTAGCTCGGCCACCATTGACCAGACGTTTTCAATTGGTGAGAGAACTGATGTATGTGCTGGAAAGGGCAGCACTCGAACATTTTCTGTATCTAGAAAGGCCCGTACAGGACCTGCAACACGGTGGCGTGCATCATCTTGCTGAAATGTAGGGTTTCGCAGAGATCAAATGAAGGGTAGAGCCACAGGTCGTAACACATCTGAAATGTAACGTCCACTGTTCAAAGTGCCGTCAATGCCAACAAGAAGTGGCCGAGACGTGTGACCAGTGTCACCCCATACCATCACGCCGGGTGATACGCCAGTATGGCGATGACGAATACACGCTTCCAATGTGCTTTCACCGCGATGTCGCCAAACACGGATGCGACCATCATGATGCTGTAAACTGAACCTGGATTCATCCGAAAAAATGACGTTTTGCCATTCGTGCACCCAGGTTCGTCAATGAGTACACCATCGAAGGCGCTCCTGTCTGTAATGCAACGTCAAGAGTAACCGCAGCCATGGGCTCCGAGCTGATAGTCCATGCTGCTGCAAACGTCGTCGAACTGTTCTGTGCAGATGGTTGTTGTCTTGCAAACGTCCCCATCTGTTGACTCATGGATCGAGACGTGGCTGCACGATCCGTTACAGCCATGCGGATAAGATGCCTGTTATCTCGGCTCCTAGTGATACGAGGCCGTTGGGATCCAGCACGGCGTTCCGTATTACACCCCTGAACCCACCGATTCCATATTCTGCTAACGGTCATTGGATCTCGACCAACGCGAGCTGCAATGTGGCGATACGATAAACCGCCATCGCGATAGCCTACAATTCGACCTTTATCAAAGTCGGAAACGTGATGGTACGCATTTCTACTCCTTACACGAGGCATCACAACAACGTTTCACCAGGCAACGCCGGTCAACTGCTGTTTGTGTGTGAGAAATTGGTTGGAAACTTTCGTCATGTCAGCACGTTGTAGGTGTCGCCACCGGCGCCAACCTTGTGTGAATGCTCTGAAAAGCTAATCATTTGCGTAACACAGCATCTTCTTCCTGTCCGTTAAATTTCGCGTCTGTAGCACGTCATCTTCATGGTATAGCAATTTTAATGGCCAGTAGTGTACATTGTACAAGTACAAATAAAGAATTCATTGTATTAAAGACTATTGATGATATGAAGTGGAAGGAAATAGCAGGTGCTACATTTACACAGTGCCTACACGCAAGCCGCCACTGAATGCCTGCAGAGTTACTGTTGACTATGTGACAAACTGATGTTCTCCCAGTTTGTAAGTGTTGGGTCTAGGCAAGACAGCCTAGACACAATGCGAGGAAGCCGAAAGGCACGCGCTAAGCTCACGCAGATGGGCGTGAGGTCTGAAACAGGAAACGTAATGAATGCTATAAAGAAAAGTACGTAGCTTCTGGAATACTTAACTTTAATCCATCCTTGTGGTACATCTGGAGATTGTGGCGATACAAGTGAGACTCTTTAGATACATGCAATGTTACTAATGGCGCCTTGCTAGGTCGTAGCCATTGACTTAGCTGAAGGCTATTCTATCTGCTCTGCAAATGAGCTAGGCTTCGTCAGTGTGCATCGCTAGCAAAGTCGGCTGTACAACTGGGGCGAGTGCTAGTCAGTCTCTCTAGACCTGCCGTGTGGTGGCGCTCGGTCTGCGACCACACAGTGGCGACACGCGGGTCCGACATGTACTAATGGACCGCGGCCGATTTAAAGCTACCACCTAGCAAGTGTGGTGTCTGGCGGTGACACCATAGTAAGTACATCATGATTCTTAGACAAAGAAGCCCAGAGAACGTAATACGAATCAGACAGTGCATGATAAGTTCACCTCAGATCGTTGCTGATGGCTTGATGTGAATTGCCTTTATGTAATTATTTAATACGGTTATGCTAACTGTCACTTACCGCAGAAATTTTTCATTTGCATTTTAAGTTTGAGTATTCTCAATGACAATTAAAAATCACAAATATCCTTTTTATTCATTTTCACAATTTCGTTCCAATTTGGGGCGAGCTGGCAGCACTGATGTATCTGTTCTTCATTCGTATAGGTAATGACTACAACAATCTTAAAGAAAAAGGATGATAAAAAGTGCAAGTTCGATGAACTGGAACGAGATACGTTGGTGTGACGATGTATGAATGTGATGCTGATGGTAATTTAGAGGCGTGATGTTGATGATGTTACTGACACTGAAGCTGCTGTAGCTCGACTGGAGATCAGTGACAAGATCGGGCTAAGAAATTACGATGGAAAGGGAGTGAGCCGTAGGCAAACATCGTGTACAAGTTGTATTCCTGTCAGAGGCGCACAGCTGGACTGGGAGCGTGGGTTGAAGAAGTAGATCTTTCAGTCACGTATTGTGAGAACTGTGTTTGTGATGGGTTTCTGACTACACAACGATAGTCGATATCGCGCAGGTTGGGGTGGAGCTGGAATTAGACCAGGGTATAAGCCGGGAGGTTACGCATTTCTAGTTTGTTTGTAAATGAGGAATAGTCGAATGTAATATCACAAACAAACAAATTACCTGTATAATTATGTTACTGCTTTCACATTTCTATCCTACAAATAACGAATATAAATTGCACTTGTAGCTGACGAGAATTTCCTGTCAGCGAGGTGATATTTCGGAGTATTTAGGAAAGACATCAACTAAAACAGGAGATGATGATGTTCAAATCTAATTGCAAAACTATTTAGACAGGGTACCTGTATTATGCTAAAGTTAGCAATTTCATCTGAATGATACAAAGTGTGAGGTCATCCACATGCGTACTAAAAAGAGTTCGTTAAATTTCGGTTATTTGATAAACCACACAAATCTAGGAACTGTCAGTGCAACTAAATACCTAGGATTATAGCTACGAACTACTTAACTTGGAACGATCAAGTAGCAAATGCTGTGCGGAAGACGAACGAAAATTGGCTATGTATAAGCAAAACACATGGAAAGTGCATCATATCTATTAAAGAAACAGCCTAACAACACTTCTCAGTCTTCTTTTGCCTGTTATGGCCACACATAAGACCACTGCTGATGACAGACATCACCTCCAAACGGAGTGAAATTTTAATCATTCAATGGCCGTTATGTGTCGAACATTTCCACAAAGTGTGATTCATATCGACTGTTGCTTCATGCAGCTAGACTTTCCATTTTCTTCAGCGTGTTTGGTGCGTAGTTCATCGGTTATGTATGTACAAGACAGGAAACATGACGAGTTATACACATCCAGTGCTGGACTCATTCCGGGCAGCAGCTTTGCAGCGGCTGCCGTTCCGTGTCGCAGCCATCGCGCGCTCGCTGCAGGTGACTGTTGCAGATGGCTGATAGCGTTAACGGAAATCGGGCGGCGGAATGACGTTCGCTTAGCGACGGATGGCGACTGTCGACGAGAGAGCGGGATTTATCGGCACGCTGACCCGCGAGCGTCGGACAAGCCGGCCGCACACTTCCTTGCGGATTCGCTTGTTACGTCAGGCGCATACGTAGAAACTATTGCGCAGTGAGTGCGCTTCTACGAACTGCCCATCGGCAACTCTCTCGTACAAAATTGTTGTGTAAGTATCTCATGCTTGCCTTACCGTGTAGCCTTGGGTGGCCATGTTTTTACAAGGATCACTCTGAAAGGATTGCATAATGTATGTTTTGGTCATGCATTTTACTTTCCATACCATTAAAACTTTTACATATCTTGACACACTCTTGACAGACAAAATGTAATTTTGTGACATAACCTCCGTCCGTTTCAGTCGCCTTATACCACCGTGGAACTACGGCCTGTATAACCGCACGACTGAAGACAGGACCAGCGCCTTTGACCCACTGTTTAGCAGTTTACTGAAGAGATGGTAACCATAGGGTGCCAGATCAGAGTGGCTGTTTCACAGTCACCCACCAAAGGATTTGTAGGCGCTTCCTGTGACACTTCTGAAGGCTAATCGAAGCAACATTGGCGACCTGTGGTCGGCCATTATTCTGCAACAAAATTACGTAGTGCGTCAACATTCCTGGGCTTTTGGACTCGATGGAACGCTTCAATTTTTGCAAAACATCTACGTGTCCATGGGTATTAACTGTGGCGTCGTGTTCCACAAACTCAGTGAGCAGTGGGCCCCTACTGTCAAAGGAAAAGGTCATCGTGAGTTTCCCACAGCTAGCGTGCCTGCTGTTCCGACTACACTGCAGAAGTTTGGCTGGGAAGCCCTCACATGACTGTGACACAGTGTCTGTCTCTTCCCATATGTTTGGAGAGATAGCCCAACTGACCTATTTTCTCGCCAAAAAGTGAACTTCCCGCAGTGACATCATCGCGACATTGCCACCTTGTACCCGCCATCTTGAACACATTTGGCAACAATGCAGAGTGGGGTGCCTCCTTGTTGCCCTATTACTCTTGTCTTGCAATTGTCTCGTTTGTCTATGTTCAGTCTGTGAGGCCACACACTTGCGGCAAAGCGTGCGATGGAGTCAAATATCTCGATGTGGTAGGTCCTTACCGCCTTAATAGGCAATATGTACTGAGTTGTGTTGAGTCTTGCTAGTTTGTGGATGATTTTGGAAGCTTTGTTAATTGTAACTTTGATATGATTGCTGAAAGTCTGTTTTTAGCCAAAGGCAGTCCTAGATAACGTGTGGCTTGCTTCCTCTTTATGCTTTTATTGCCGAATTTTAGAATTGGATTCCTCTGTAATGTCCCTCTGAGCAAAAATATACAGTTTTCATGGGAGTGACTTTTAATTGATTTTCTTTGCACCAAGTGTTAATTTTCTGAAGCAGTTGCGTGCCTGTTGTCTCTATTGCTACTCTCAACTTGGCTGACAGCACTACGAGCAGGTCATCTGCATGTGCCACCACACCTCTTACCCTGTCGTCAGCATCCAGCATGTTCAGCACGGGCTCCATTACAATATCGTACAATATTGGTCCACAGATCGAGCCCTGTGGACATCCCTTCGTCATTCTCTTGACAACCTTGTGTGTACCAGCCCTCCACTCCGCCATTCTGCCTCTGCAGTAGTCGAGGAGGCTATTGACGAGGGAAACTGATAGCCTCATTTCCTGGCGAAGAGGGACGGCCACCACAGATTGTCAAAGCCCCGGCTATACCGATTTTTATGGCGGCCACGTATTTATCACTGATGCCATTTGTAAGTGTCAGTGCGTGATTGACGTCGTCTTCTATTGATCTAGCTTCCTTGAAGCCGAATTAATGGGGCATTAGCCTGAGGAGGTGTCTGTTCGGTTGTAGGCAGTCAGACAGGAGCCTTCCCAGTTCCTTGGAGAGAGTGTTTAAGAGGCAGACCGGTCGGTACATTTTGGGGTCTTTTGCTCTTTTTTTGTGATTTCCTTATTATTACTACATTACCAGTTTCCCAAAATTCTGCCTGTTAGTAGTGCCTCGTTACTAAGAAAATGTGTGATTTATGTTACCGTTTGTTTTAATGTTTCTGAAAGTATTTTGTCCGGGCCGGTTACTTTTCTGTTTCTTAAGTCTGCTTGCCTCATGCCATCTCTTAGGACAGCGCGGTGTCGCTCGTCTTGTGTGGGGTCGAGATGTGGGAGTAGCCTGTTCAGAAGATATTCTGCTGTACTTCTCCATCCTCTCATCATTGTGCCGTCAGCTTGTTTTAGTGTTGACAGAACTGTCGGTGTCTTAACTCGTTCTGTTTCTGTCTTGCAGGATGGTCCCCAAATGTTGTTCTGTTGCTGGGTTTTGACGAAATTGGTCCCGTAGTCTTGCCTTGTTGTCTTTAGTTGTTTCTGGTATTTCTGTTTAGCGTCACAATACAGGTCAAGTCTTATCTGTCTTTCAGGAGCTGTCTTTGCTTGTTGGTAGTACTTTCTTTTGTCCCGTGATTTCTTCCTTAATCTTGCCAGTTATGCCGACCACGGTTGTTTCTGTCCCCACTCATTTTTTTCCCGTGGTATAGTTGCTTTCTTTGCTCTTTCTTGGTCCTCTGTCAGAATATGCGTTTTGTAATCTATACTGCCTTGAACTATGTGTAGTGACGACGCCTCAACGATATCTCTAACTTTTAGCCAGTCGGCTATTCCTATGATTAAATGCTGCTGTTCGTGGTCCATGTTATGTGTAATGACATATCTGTGCTTATGGTGATTGCGTTGTGGTCGCTGTGTGTGGCGGCCGGCCGGAGTGGCCGAGCGGTTCCAGGCGCTACAGTCTGGAACCGCGCGACCGCTGCGGTCGCTGGTTCGAATCCTGTCTCGGGCATGGATGTGTGTGATGTCCTTAGGTTAGTTAGGTTTAAGCAGTTCTAAGTTCTAGGGGATTGATGACCTCAGAACTTAAGTCCCATAGTGCTCAGAGCCATTTTTTTCGCTGTGTGTGGCTCTATCCCATACCCTCCATGTCTTGACTAGTGGAAGAGATTTTGCGTTCCCTAGAGAAAGGTCTACGTTACTTACACCACTGGCGTCTCCGCAGTAGGTAGGCGGCTGACCCTCCCTACTCAGTATGAATAGGTTGCGTTCATTTACCATCTCAACCACTATTTATCCTCCGTTATTTGTTCTGGCTTCCATTTCGCGTTGATACCGGTTAGAATGAGCAGCCTCTTTCTTTTTGAATGCCGTGCAATGTCTTTTATTTTGTCTAATAAAGGATCTGTATCATACTAGTACTGAGCGTAAATGGACGACATGAGGAATACATTCTTTCTGTCTGTTATTTCTGCTGTGGCGATGGGTTCAGAGCAGAAGTGGATGATCTGTGTTACTATGAGGTTTTTATTAACTACTATTATCGCGGCAACTACTATTATCGCGACTTTCGCGTTCGGTGTACCTACTATAGTACTGTAATGTAAGGGGAGCCCTGAAATATTCCCGCCTCGCAGAAAGGGTTCCTGAACCCAGGCGATGTCTGCTTTTGTTTCTTCCAAGAGCCTACCTAGTTACATGTCTACTAGGGTACTGCCCAGGCAGTTTAGTTGTATTACCTTCCT
Source organism: Schistocerca serialis cubense (assembly GCF_023864345.2). Lineage (NCBI taxonomy): Eukaryota > Metazoa > Arthropoda > Insecta > Orthoptera > Acrididae > Schistocerca > Schistocerca serialis. The sequence continues at coordinate 808,103,440 of NC_064642.1, forward strand.
GAGGGATGTCTAGTCAAGGAAAAACACTTAGATGTGGTTTCTTTAAAATCCAGAACACACGTCCACGTGCTCTCACGAAGTCCTTGTATACTTTCCCTGCGTTTCGGCTGTCTCCCCTTCGCACACATGCCTCCCATAAAAACTTACTTAGTTCTTTGGGTTCGTTGGCAGATTTTCAACTCTTAGGATCATCCTGTCAGTTTGTCCTGCAGTTGGGAAGCAAATTTTATCCCTATTTTCATGCTTGATTCGTATTACATAGCGAAGAGCTGTTTGAAATATGTCCTTGTTTTCTAGTCTGCTAAGCCGTAGGTGAGATTCTGAGTTTTCGTCGCTTATGTGGTAAACGCTACTCAGCTTGGGGTTCTTGGTTATGTCTGGTTGGTGTTCTTGACTGTTTGTTTGTTGCTCCGGTTTCGAGTAATTTTGCAGTGCAGCATGTTCTTCGTGCTTTATGGTTTCTAGTAGTGTGGAATTTGATGTGCTTTTGCTGAGCATTTTTCCTAATAGTGACTTGTTGTTTTTGATCTCTTCCGGGGACTTGTTTTTGAAAGGTGACCCTTGTATGTTCATTTTTGGGGTGGTTGTGTCTCGTGTTGTGACGGTGAAGGGTGTCTTTCTGTTCAGCTACCTCACTATTTTATTTTTCGTTGTGACTGTGTGAGCTACCCCCATAGGCAAAACGAACAAGTGTAATATAGGGGTGGCCGAGCACTTCTAGGCGCTACAGTCTGGAACCGCGTGACCGCTACGGTCGCAGGTTCTAATCCTGCCTCGGGCATGGATGTTTGTGATGTCCTTAGGTTAGTTAGGTTTAAGTAGTTCCAAGTTCTAGGGGACTGATGACCTCAGGAGTTGAGTCCCATAGTGCTGAGAGCCATTTAAACCATTTTGTAATATAGGGTCTACATTTGGTTGTTTTGCACTCTCCTTGTTGTGCGGGTAGTGTACGGTTGTCTTTGTGTGTGTTTGCCTGTGGTGTTGAATTTCTTGTGAACTGCGTGACATCTTCATCCCAAGGATGTTCAAGGACGTCGATACATTTCTCTGAACTATCTCATGTGCATTTCGTCTTCCAGTTTTCAACCCGCAAAAGGAGGCCGGCCTGGAAGACGACCCAATCAAACACGTGATGTTTCAGGTGCCTGGTAACTTCATATTCAATTGCACCCTGCATGCACATATCTCCTATATAGTCGGTAACGCTGAAGTACCTAAAGTGTATTCTTTCCCAGAACTGAGGTTCTACATCATTATTAGTATTGGCATTTGGGAGTTGTAGAAAACCCATGTTTTGCCGCAAGGCAACGGCTCGCCACCAGCACCTCATTCTAGTTGACGGCGATTTGTAACTTTGCCTGTTTATGTTACTAGTTACGTCTGTCCCTGGATGTGTTAGGGGGGTGGGATTCCAACAGTTATGGTGGCTCTCCTTGTTAATGGACGTTGTCCAGAACATCGTACTCGGTGTGCTCTATTTGTCTTTCGTAGGGCTGTTTATATGTAGGACAGTCCCGCCAACTGCCTTATCGCATGTTCTATTTCTGGGTTTGATAGGTATACAGCTTAAAGGATTCTCCTGCCTGCATTCTGACACTTTGTGTTCCGGTTTTGCACATCTCCCGCATACTGGGTCCTTGTCGCAACCCTTCGATCGGTGACCGAACAGTCACCCAACAGTCAAAATATTTTTGTACAGCTACCGAGTCATTGATGAACAAAGATTCAAATTGAATGAAAACCCTTTCATTCTGAAGCAGCAGTTACCGTATTCTTGGCGACAATTCTAAAATATTGTTTACTGTCCTTTTGCTCTTTGGTCCTGTTTTAAATTTTATTTTAACCTCGCTATCGAACTCGTCTTTAGTAATGTGTTCACTCAGGTTTATTTCGTAGAGCTCTTCTAAGAATTCCTGGTAAGTTAAATACGTTGAGACTTGGTGCACTGGCAGCAGGGGTCTGAACTTCTTGGGTTCTTCACACCTAATGTCCTTATGCTGTAATGTTTTTTCTATTATCTTTTTCTTGTCTACAGATTGTATGCTCCAGTGTCCGCGTATACTCGCGGACGTGGAGCTTAACTTAGTCAAAAGACGATGCACACGTCCGAAATGCTTCAAAAAAGGGAGGAAAACAAAGTGCGCACCTGACGAAATTTGCCGTACGGCAGTCGCTTCCCAAATTATGGATCCGTTGCGCACGTAGTTCGTCTCTTAACCGAGTGCGACCAGTTCCGTGAAGCGCAGTATGCCGTGTAATTTGTCCCGCAGTTCGCAGCGCTGTTACTCGGCAGCGCAAAGATACAGGAGCCACAGGCCAGTTGACGATACCTGCAGGCAGCTTTCCGTAGGCGGCGTCCTCTGAGTCGGCCGCTGCTGTCCGGGACTCCTGACTCAGCGGACAGCTGTGGCTCTCGCAGTGAGAGCGCCGCACTCCGCGCCGTCGACAGAAAGCGCAACGCGCCGCGGCCGGCAGGGAAGAGAATGGCCTGACGGTCCGCCAACGGAACTCGCCGCACGGGACGGAAGAATGCATTCACTATCACGAAAAAAAGACCTCTCAGCGCCAAACTACAGTCTCAGAACTACTCTTTAATGCTTAAAGTGAAAAATTACACCTTTAGTTATCCACGCGGAAACTTGCACTGCACTCCGACAACTTCTTCTCACCACAAACGCCAAACACGTCCGCACGCCTCGCAACACACTGCGAGCTCAGAGGCGCAGAGGACCACGAAGCCGTCCCCAACCACGGGCAGCAGGCCGCCATCGCATTCCTGCACGTCCGTGGGACATGGCCGCCATGGCAGCTACCGCCTGCGACGATCTGCGTTAGTCATTCTCTAAATGTCAGTTATCCTAGCAAATTGGATGAGCTGGAAGTATAATAATACATTTTCTGATGAGCAATATCTCCACAAGTATTATAGGACGTTAATACGGGAGTATGTGTATCCCTCTTTATAATGAATTGAACTCCGCTGGGAACACTGTCAGTCTGGTATGTGAATTTCGGAAGAAATGGCAATCCATTCTTCCGCAAGCCACAGTCAGAGATAGTATACTGCGTTATTCACAAGAATAATACTGATGTAAACATTACACCATGTATTCTTCCGCGTTTACTGGTATCTCATTGGATTTCATTTCACATGGAGCGGTAGCCAACATGTCTCGAGTGCAGTCGAGTACAATAATAGTAAAAAGTTTATTCTGTACGTTACGCGCACATCGGCAGGAATCATACGTTCAAACAGCTGTACCGGCGCATTTAACATGGACAGCACTGGCCAGATAGCTGGTCAACCTCACCTGCTGCTATACGGCAACAAGGCAGTAAACGGTTAGAATTTTTAAAGCCCCAGAGCGAAACATCTCGCTTGCATTACGGCGGAGTCGACACGAGGCAGGCGCGAAGAATAACATTTCACCACCTGGAGCGGGTCGGGGGAAAACACAACAGCAGCGTTTCTGGATGGCCAGACAACGGACCTCAGCAGAAATTTAGTGCGGCAAAGCCGCAGGACAGGATCACGTCACATACTAGAAACATCTCTTTAACCCAGCACGGCACAGTGAGATCCGCTGATGCCTTCGTAGCGGCAAGACATACGGGGTGTGTCGTCAGGTAAACGTTGGCCATCACTTCGCTCCATAAGTACCCCAGCATTGTAGCTCCTAAGGCAGGCGGTCAGACGGATCGATGACGTACATGACGTTCGCACTCGATTGCCCGTTTACAGTAAAGCTACGTCTGGCACACGCTACTGAGCAACGGCAGCCGTTATTGGTTGAGACGGCTGCCTCGCCGTAATTACCAGTCTCGGAGTGTATCACCACAACCTGCCACTGTCCCACATGGGTGGATCCGGAAGTCTTCGCTATAGTCTAGGGACAACGCACCAGCGTTGCTGATTCTTCGTCGGACTGACCACGGCAGGGTGACCAGAAGTCCCATATTTTATGTAATCATCCCTTATTTAGCTGCACTGTCCCTATGCACCGACAAAATACTGGTGGGAATAACATGGACAGCGCCGGCCGTTGTGGCGGTGCGGTTCTAGGCGCTTCAGTCTGGAACCGCGCGACTGCTACGGTCGCAGGTTCGAATACTGCCTTTGGCATGGATGTGTGTGATGTCCTTAGGTTAGTTAGGTTTAAGTAGTTCTAAGTGCTAGGGGACTGATGACCTCGTATGTTAAGTCCCATAGCACTCAGAGCCATTAGAACCATTTTTGAACATGGACAGCCAAAAACCAATCACGCAGTCAATCACATGAATAAAATCTGTCAAGGATACAGTTAGAAGTAGCAGTAAAATAAGTAAATTTGACGAGTCATATACTCACAGATCTAATCGTCTTGCAGTTTCAAGAAATGAACTAAATCTTGCAATTTCCGACAGAATTGAGGACAGTGAAACTGATCCACAAAACGCAACATACAGTTAAAATCAGCACGTAGCGAAATATGCTGCGGAGTTTGCAACGTAGCCCTCAAGGCGTGGGTTCGGTTAAGTATCAGTGTAACTCTACCCAGTGGGAGGATTACCGTTACTTAACGAGTCCAGCCAGAGATTATGCAAGTTGCCCTCTGCATATTTGGCTCAAAATTCGTGTGGTTCACGAAACAATAGACCCGAGACTTAATTCTGGGGTGTTAATGCTTCAAGAAGATGGTTTAATTAACCCACCAAATTATAAAGGCAACGGATAACGCATCTATAAAGGCCGCTACAGAAAGCACCTGAACAGAACTTATTAGGGGGCATCCGATCTTTCAATATTTGTTGATTAGATCAAACATGTGACTAGCTAATGGGATTCATTTGCCTCTCATCTCTTAGGGAAGTTTAATTAATTTCTAATTTTCTGTACTGGGTCATTTGAGCTATTTGAAATTTGACTATGGCATTAAATTATTGATGACTGTTTTGAGGAAAAACTATTGACAAACTATACTTATTGGAATTTGTTGTCTAAATGATACCAAGACAACTATTAACACATTAGTACTAAGCAAGAACCAAAGTCATACAACTGCAAGGACATCAGCCCTATTTACTCTCAAAGAAGGTCTCTCTAACAAAATAAGCCTATGGTTATTATCTCGTAATTCTGGGAAGGAGGGGGGTGATGGAGTGCTGGCCTGGCTTCAGTGTAAGTACATATTCAACCAAACAGTTACGCCTAGACCCATGCTCTCTTTTCGTATTATTACTAAGTTACTGAAACGCAGAGCAAGTCCAGCTATCGAGAACTCAAGTATACTGGCCAGTACCAACAGGATGCACGATGTGCTAACATGTGTTTCATAAGGATATAGCAAGTCGTCTGCTTATATTTGGTTTGGCAATTCGGATTCATTTATGTGTTAAGACTACACAGATACACTATCACATTCCAGGACCCAGCATTCCCTATTAAACATAGCTCGCTTGATTGTAACCCGTAAATTGGACCAAATAATTTTCGGACACATTTACTGTTCACATATAGATAAAATGGGGCACACACGCACATTTACTAAGTACCAAGTGGCTGGGAAATGATGCAACTATCAGGGTCATCAAACTATACATAAAATCGGGGCTCTTTCAAATAAATAGTACCATACTATGCATGTTTCAGGGTGAACATAATTATAAAGCAATAGGTAAAGTGGCGGGAGAACGCTTATCTAGTACCACGTGGCGGTAATGTTAGGCGAATGTTAATGACAGCAGAATTATCTATAAAAAATCGGAAATCTCTCTAATAAACGGTATCGTTCGCTGAAGGTTGCGTGGAAGCCGCCATTATTCTAAAGCAAAGTGGTTTGAGGAGCTCAATAACGTTTACCTCGTACCACGTGGCGGGGAGACTTATGTAAGTCTTAATACCTGCACAAATTATACCGAAAAACGGAAATTTCTCTAATAAACTGTATCGCGCACTGAACATTTCACGGCAAGCTCCATTATTCTAAAGCAAAGTGGTGCCAAAATCACACGAGTATTAATGTCGGCAAAATCGGAGCTCATTACCAGGTAAACAGTACTGTACTCCGCAAGTTACACAGTAAACTTCATTCTTAACAAGCTAAAACGTTTAAAGAGGAGGACACACGCACATCTACCAAGTAATATTGGTCCCAGCTCGCACACGTGGCTAAGTTGGAGTAACTCAAAGCATGGAAAATTCACGAAATCTTGACACACCAGATTAACTCGACCGTTCATTGCAGTCGTGCATTACTGTTTAATTATTTATTTGGGTCTCATATTGATAAATCTGACCTGTTTTCTTATAAATGGCCGTTGATCCCGTTTCGCGCCAAAATGAGCCCGCGCACATTTCCTAACATCAAATTTAATTTTAGGCACGTGTTTACAATCACGGAACTAACTGACTAGCGAAACTGTACTGAAGCTAAGCGATAACCGATCTACACTTTAATGCCATGACCGTTACTCCAACTGGGCACATGGCGGGAAACAGTGTACACAAAGAAAACATCGAAAAAATCATAAAAATGCCCCAAAACTTTACTATACGGAAGAGAGCATACAAAAAGGCATGAAATGAAATGACTATCTTCACACTTAGACCCCAAATACGACCGTGAGCTTAGGGCCTATGGTCCATGCTTGTGCAAGGCACAAACCCAAAGTTCTTACGGAAATTTAGAGGAAATAGCGAAAATAAATTCCCTTATGGGGGTCTGCCAGTAGTGTTACACCTGCTTCCACCGTCCTGACCTTAATCAGCAGCAGTTTTGAAACATTCCAATACCTTACATCATACTACCGTAAAGTGCAGAACTCCAACTTCTGCGTCTGTACCGCGCCGCTGCTCAGGAACAAGTGCTATTCCAACCGAATTCGCCTAACCGTTTCGCTTACAAACGTGGTGGGGGCGGCGCGCCAACCTGACAGAGCCAATTCGCACGCCTACGTGTCATCTTTGCCCTGACCTGCAAACGTCGTCTCTGCTAAACTTGTTCACGCTTGGGGGTTGGTACTACCCTACCACAGAACGACCATTCATGCAGTGTTACAATCTCTGCCTAAAGCTTTCTGCTAGTTCAACCACGCCCTCATTTATACCGTCCAGGCCGCACAAAGGAAAGGAAAATGGGAAACGTGGTACACAACAGAAAAAAATTCAATAAATAACACTGTTTAGTCCATTCTCTCCTTTTGGACACCAGCTGAGGTATTACCTGCAAGAGAAGAAACTCTTGCTAATGATTTCTGCGTGATAGAAATTCAATAAAACATTGGAACGGTACAGGAAGTTCCGTTTCAAGTTTTCCACAACAGATAACGCAACCCTTTTTTATAAAATCGGGAACGTTCCAAAGTCCGTCCGGAACTGGACGGTGCACAAATAGAATCAAGGTCTGGCGCAGAAAAAAGGTATACCCCATTTCTCTATCATTACCAAGGACTTCGACCCCTTCAATGGGAAGCTCCTCCATAACAAAAATAGGCAGTGCCGTTGAACATCCAGAAGCCACGTTAAACGCAGAGCAAAAAAGGAGGGAGAGGAGAAATAGTGAATTGAAGTCCATGTCAGAATACGACGTGCACACAGGAATCATACATAAATTGAAGCAACGAGCATCATTGAAAGAGAGTACTGTTAAGCTTGTGCACTTTAACAACAAGAAACAAAAGCCGCCCTGAGCGGTCGTTCGGTTTAAGGCGCCCTGTCACGGATTTCGCGGCCGGCCGGAGGTTCGAGTCCTCTCTCGGGCATGGGTGTGTGTGTTGTCCTTAGCCTAAGTTAGTTTAAGTAGTGTGTAAGTCTAGGGGCCGATGGCCTCAGAAGTTTGGTCCCTTAGGAATTCACACACATTTGAAGAAGAAACAAAACTCGACTTGCTGACTTACTTAATTACGTCATCAATAAATCAAAGAAACACGTAGCCCAAACTACAGACCTACTCGAGTGCTTTAGGAAGATTTGCAATCCTCCAGTTCTTAAGAGAAGTGTTGATCATTAAAAAAATTAAGACACACCCCAAAATGAGCTTTCAACCCACCTTCCCAAATTTGTGTAATTTGCTTTGAAAATGTTAAAGTTTCTGTGCGTTACCATAATAAAATCTTACAATTACTTTCCGTAAATTTCTTAAGCCATCAACCATTCCAGGAGAAAAAACAACCATTTGAGACACAATCCCAAAATGGGTTTTCGATGCAGCTTTGGAAATTAATATAAACTGCTTTACGTAACTGTTGATTCAGTGAGTCATTTGCAGAACTGTCGTCCGTCGGTTGTCCAGCTCCGAGAGCCCTTCCACCTCATCAGACCGGCGTCGTCTTCCGCAAGGCGAGGCCCTCACGCTGCCAAACTACAAATCACTAAGACACGTGTTGACGGTCGGTTCCATACCACTTGGCCAGAAATAGTTTTAATAAATACTCGCCGGAAGGGAATACAAGTCCAGTACAAAATAGAACCAGAGTCAATATGGAAGCACTGAGCTAACAGGGGCGAAAAATGCAGTACACAGAAATCAAGGCCGGCAACGCCACGTGGCCACATTGAACGAAATCTCAAGAGAGACGTTACAGACACCCAGAACAACTCAAAGAGGTGGCTAACAGACGGAAGGATAAACCAAACAGACACCCAACTTACGTCAACTCCGTAGAAGACAGCAACTTGCACTACTTAAGGTTGGAGTTTAAGCATACACACACACACGCACTGCATCGAAGATGTCAGGAAGTATCTACAACAGACCATTCGGAGGGCCATTAGATTAATAGAATAAAAATGAATAAACTGCCGCCAAGGCGCACTATTCAGGCTCACTCTTTCGAAATTTCACGTAAGTGAACAGCCAAGCCATCAGTCAGAGTTTTATAACTAGGCTCAAAATTCGTGTCCAGGATCACATGGTCAACGGGCCTGAGAGGGCATAGTGCCATCTCTTGGACATCAGTGCATGGTGCAGTCCAGCGAATCGGTTGGCACATAGGCGCACAATGCCTTGCAGTCAGTGCGAAAGACTTTTAACACTGTAATTACCTATAGTGAGTTATGTGGGGGGCTATTTCCTGTTGCGATGCTATGCTGTGTGATATCTGTTGCTGGCAGTGGACCTTCTGCATTAAATAAATCTTGGAACTCAATTAAAACTGCTTCTATCGTGTCTCTATCATTTCCTTTCAAATGCTCAATCTTCTGGCGTAATGCGGTTTTGTAGGCGTCTGGTTTCTGACCATCAGTAATATCTGACCAAATGAAATCTTCTGCTTCAAAAGTACTGACTGTAGATACTAATATTCCCTAATTCAACTCTTTGTCCTCCACTCCGAATTTGTCAATATGTACCGGTACTTTTCTTTCTCCTTCAACGTCTTGAACCCGTACAACACTTCTACGTACAAAACAATGTGATACATCTAATTCCTCATTTTCTTCTAGTGGCTCTATTAGACATATTGTATCTGTAGGTACCTCGGGGTCAACGGTCATCCAGAAAAGTTTCCCTGAGCCAAATGGTATCTTACCCCGCGAATCAACCTTCAAGGACGTTGCACGCAGTGTAGTTGATTTCGCCTTCCGGTTACGGATATCTTGCGGCAGTGGGCCCTTTGCAGCGGTGTCACCTAGCTGAAACACTATTCCGCTAAGTTCTACAGTTTGCTGTCTGAGGTCGATTTTAGCGTGATGTTTATTCAGGAAATCCAGCCGTAGGATCGCATCGTACCCTTCCGCTACCTTTGTTACCACTTCTACATCTTCTTGAAATTGTACACCGTGAATATAGAAAATCAATGATGTACATCCTAATGACGTCACTGTACCTCCTCCTACCCCACTCAATCTGTACCTTGGAGGGTCATATTTCTTTTCTCCAATGCATTCATTACTCACTATTGACACGTTTGCGCATGTATCCACCAGTATCCTTGCCTCTTTATCCTGTATGGTAGCAGATAACCAGCATTCCGCCTTCACATTCGCCTTAATGGCAGTAAATTTTATTGGGAACGCCTCCGGCGGCTCCGACATTCCCGTTTGAGTTTAACTGATTTCTATTTCCAAGAACTTTCTTAGACCTGCATTCCTAGAATGTGTGACCTATTCTTTGACAATTAGTGCATTGAGGTTGTCTGCAGTTTTCTGCTATATGGCCCGGTCGATCGCACCTAAAACATCGTACTCCTGCTGAAAATACATCTCCCTTCTCCTTGTGTCTGGTGGCAATGTCTATTACTTCGAAAGCCGTCGCCACAGATACAGCTTCCGCGAAATTTTTAGGAAACTCTGCCCTGACACGACGGAACGTTTCAGGAGGTAACGTTTCAGGAGGTAACCCACGTAAAAATGTATCCAGAGCTCTATCTTCTGCCTCTTGTAAAATAACTTTATTTGCTTCATCACTAATTGTCAACTGATAGACGTTAATATTAACTTTTCTAATCCTATCTACAAAGCTTTCTAACGACTCGTTTTGCCTCTGAGTGATAGTGTTTAATTTTTCCCTATAAAATCTACAGCTGTTCTGTTTTTGAAAACGTTTAAGTAATCCTTTCGTCAATTCCTCAAATATTGGAGCATTCCTTAATTCTTCATGGTGTAATAACGTGTGCTTTAGCCTCTCCTGTCAATCTTAACTTTGTCATTTGTAAGAGCTGTTCATCTGACCATGATCCTAACTTTGCAGCTGCTACTAAATCATCAAAAAAGGCTGTTATGTCCTCGCCAGGTTTACCTGAAAAAGGAATTACCAAGGCTGCTTCTGAGGAATCTAGGGTGGGAGGGATTGAATTGGTTTTCCTAACCTCACACAACTGTTTAAATAATGTATTATTATCATTTTTAAGCTGTGATATCTGATTAACTAAGCTCTGAATAGCTGCCTCAGTAGAAACCGCTTGTGGTACTGACTCTGACTTTGTACGATTTCGTGTCATCATTTTACAAACTATTAGTTACACAATCTTACTACACTGAATTAAAAAGATTTTTAAATATTTTCGACAAACTCTTACAATTATGAGAGAAAATACACTTCTAAATAAAGAAAATATTACGACTGCTCTGCAAACCTCTATCCTTTCACACATTAAACAATACTAACTGTGGACCTTTAGTGACTGTCATTCACACCTCATATTAAGCCAAGGGTTTTTTCTCTGACACCAAATCTAGCAAAAAAATGGCTCTGAGCACTACGGGACTTAACATCTCTGGTCATCAGTCCCCTAGAACTTAGAACTACTTAAACCAAACTAACCTAAGGACATCACACACACCCATGCCCGAGGCAGGATTCGAACCAAATGTAACACTTCTGCCACTAAATGTAACTGGGTTTTCTCTTTTGATGCTAGTCAATTGACAGGATGAGCATTACTGCAATGGGCATTTAATGCTAAAGCATTATGTCAGGATGAAAAACACTAAATAAATTACTTTTCCTCTCTTAACAACATGTGGGAAGGGTGGATTCTTCCTTGGCTCGGGTATGAGGTAGAATGAAACAGCATTTTTACATAAGATAACTTTTACCGAAAGTTTTGTACAACTGTATCTTACTGGATGTTCTGGCTCGGAGAGCGGCCTTCTGCTGCGGCGTCTGATTATGCGTGGCGGTGTGTATCTCGTGTCGCCGTCTCGCCCAGTTGACTGGAGACGTGCCTCATGTGGTGGCCCGTTTAATTATTGAGAGCGAAGTCGTGCGTCGGATGGTGATACCTTGGATGTGGCGTCCCAGTGTTTCTCTTCTCTAAGCGGCCGCGTATGTTGTGCGTCGGCCAGTGGAGCGGCGCGGCGGGGGAAGAATCTTCTTAACGTCGGTCATTGACTCTTGGAATGTAGGCGAGGGCCTTTGCTCACATGTGACAACTGAGAAACACGTGAGCCGGTCGGGCGATGCCCTGACGGCTGAATCGACAGCGTTCGCTTATGTGGGTAGGGCGATGGTTTCTCCTGAACTTGCTGACTTCACGGTCATTGTCTCTTCTGCTTTGCCCGCTGTTTGCCAGTGTGTAAGGCCAGTGTCCCGTGTGCCAGTCTTCGGCTGTCACATCTTCGTCCCAGCTCACAGGTGACTGCTGATGTGAGGCTGTCTCCTTCCCGTCCTCAAGAGTCACCCGGGTACGTAAAAATCAGTCTTCAAATACCTTCTAACCTCTGTCTTCTGGCGGCGAGGCTGCTGCTTGTTATTCCATTACAGTGGCGGACTTGGTGCGTCTGTGCATGATTTAGTCTCTTCTTGCATGACGGTCTTCAGCACCGAAACTGACTGAAAACTACTGCTACTCTCTCCTCCTCGGGCCCACTGCGTCTCGCGTATTTATTCACTTCAGTTCACTGGAGGTGAACGACTTCACGGTCACTGCCTCTTCTCGAAGAATCTTCTTAACGTCGGTCATTGACTCTTGGAATGTAGGCGAGGGCCTTTGCTCACATGTGACAACTGAGAAACACGTGAGCCGGTCGGGCGATGCCCCGACGGCTGAATCGACAGCGTTCGCTTATGTGGGTAGGGCGATGGTTTCTCCTGAACTTGCTGACTTCACGGTCATTGTCTCTTCTGCTTTGCCCGCTGTTTGCCAGTGTGTAATTCTTCTAAATTAAGTTTTTCATTTATTTTCTAATTTCTACTTCACTTTGATTTCACTAATTTATTTACTTATCGTAAGTACCACTTGACATATGGTATCCCTTGTGTGATTGAAAAAAAAAGCGATCTATTCAATTACGTCTTTTCGATTTATTGTACAAGAACTGCATCTTCCAATATGGCGGAAACTAATGGGCAACATAAATACAACCCCTCCAAATTGAATTTTATAAATAAACAGTATATCCTCTGGTTTGTAATTGAATTTCTTGTTATGAGATCCTTCCTCCACAGCATGGACTCGTCAATTTCCAGGTGTGGGAGGGGAGGGGCCAGGGGGATTTGGCAAAGGGGGAGAGGTTAATTAATTTATTGATTTAATTGATTAGTCACTCAAACTAATGGAGTGGGAGGGGGATTTTCGAAATATTCAAGCCTGGAAATGTGCCTGTATTGGCGAGGGGGAGGGGGAGGGTTGAAGGTTTTCAGAGATGTGATAGAGGATAGGGGGATGATGGGTCAGAGAGGAGGGCTGGGGATTTATCAGTAGGGGAAAGGGTTCATTAATATATCGATTTAATTAATTAGTCAATTAATTTGTTATAAAAAGAGTACTTGTATCAGCGAGGGGTTTCCCAGAGCGGTAGGGGATGGGGAGGTGGAGGGCTGAGGGGGTTTGTCAGAAGGACGTATTATCCCCAGGTGGTAATACACCAATTAACAGAACAATGTGTTAAGGGCAAGGGGAGGGATCATAAATCAATCAAGTTTTTCCCAGAATGTTTGCAACCTGCACTAAAAAATTGTCTCAGAACACATGTTTTCCCTCTACTCAAAGTCAGTCCTATAAGACTGTGGCTACTAGAGCTTCCACACTATGTGACAGACGGAAAAATTACGTTCTTATTTTTTCCTGTCATTTCAGAAGTGCCAATTTTTCCTTACATCTTTCACCACCAGAGCATTCCTGAAGCATATTATTTTGTAAATATTGCTCAATATCATGCTAAGAGACACCAGAACACATTGGTTACTGAGCTCAATCTTTGTACAGTGGGAAAGTAAGCAGTGTGAAAATGACATACTTATAGGTAAATGAAGTGTCGGCAAAAGTGCCAACACCGTGTTTCTAGAGGAGGCCGAAATGCACGCGCTTAAACTCACGCAGGGTGGCGTGAGGTCTGAAACAGGATACGTATTGATTGCTATAAAGAAAAGTACGTAGCTTCTGGAATACTTAACTTTAATCCATAATTGTAGAACATCGGTCTGTCGGTACAGGCATGACAAGATAAATAACCAATGTTAATGGCGCCTTGCTAGGTCGTAGCAAATGACGTCGCTGAAGGCTATGCTAACTACCGTCTCGGCAAATGAGAGCGTATTTTGTCAGTGAACCATCGCTAGCAAAGTCGGTTGTACAACTGGGGCGAGTGCTAGGAAGTCTCTCTAGACCTGCCGTGTGGTGGCGCTCGGTCTGCTATCACTGACAGTGGCGACACGCGGGTCCGGCGTATACTAATGGACCGCGGCCGATTTAAAGGCTACCACCTAGCAAGTGTGGTGTCTGGCGGTGACACCACAGTAAAAGCATTCATGTTCTTAAAATGACGCACTGAGTATTAATTTGCTTAAAGTTTTGAGTTGTAACGAAAATCTGTTCAGTTGCAGGATGGACGGAAAACTAAAATTGTCAAACTTTATTGTATGTTTTCTGTTTGACTTTTATTATCTTTCTAAAATTAAGTACCAGTGTACTCTAACAACACCAAATACTTTTTATACCCACCTCTATACACTTTCCTGTTTCTTTCGTGTAGTAAGCTCTGAGTCATAAAAAGTCCCACTTATCCCTCGCAATACCAAGGTTGGAGGAGAGGGAGTACTTCATGCCCAACTTGCGAAAAAGCTGTAATTTAGTCAGTTAATTTTTTATTTTAAAATTCTGAAAAATGTTTGTTGTTTCTAATGAATTCTTCTGCCAGTCTTCATGTATCTTTTAAAATGTCCAGTTAAACACTACCCACAAATTTAAGTCTCCGTAACAGTTTTCACTTTCCCCAATAAGTGTGTTATTCAGTGGTTCGTGGTTCAGTGCCGTATTTACACACCAGTATTTCTTAAAAAGTATGTTGAAAATAAAAGTTTGCATTTTCCTAATTTTTTTGGGCGGTCATGAATTCAGTAGTATACATTATTGAAAGTGTGTTGATATTGCAAAGAACGCGATAAAACGTGATTTGAGCCTCTAGACCATTCTTACAAATCGACATCTCTTTAAAAAATGTGGTGTTGATATAATTCAACAACAATTAACGAATTTTGTTTCTTTTAAATTTTTTTCGGGTGGGCACAAAGTACGCTCCCCCCCCCCCCCCCCCCACCCTTTCCCTCTTGGTAACGTGTGTTAAAGTTGCGTAAAAATTATGTACATTCAGTTTCCACTCACGCACTGCATAGAATCCGAGAGAATATTACGGAATCTTGCACATGGATTTATGTTGATCAAAATACTGACAGTCTTGTCCGGTACACTGTAAATCTGATTGTTGGCACGTCGGACCCAGATGCCACTTCTAGGACTTACCTAGTTTGTTCAAAACAGCTCCCAAAGAGTAACTAGCAGACAATTGCACACTTTGAATGTGCTGTATCCAAAAGGCCTGGATAGAAACGAGGTGCTTCTGCCTTCCAGATGCCGCTGCATATATGATTGTATCGTTTCAGTTGCTTCAAATTTTCTACCCTTTGATACTGCATGTATATGGTAGCAACCGTACAGCAGAGAAAGTATGGCTAGAATTCCCTAACGTAAATAAATTAAACTCTATAGTAAAGAAATTTTTCCCCAGCCACAAGAACATGTTGTTAATTGCTGGAGCAGGTGGTTTGCAGCAGTGGACTACAATAAGCACCTCCCAGCACCGCAGAAGGTAACTGGAAATCTACTGTACGATGCCGCCTCTGTAACTTTTGCAGAACACGTACTCCAAAATTCTTCAATCCAGCGGGACTTGGCATATATTAGAGCTCACTACACATTTATAGGGAGGACCATTTCCGAATTAGAAGGCTCGGGAGACCGACCTACGAGAGCATATCCTTACTGAAGGAAGTGAAAAAGAAAGTTAATGAAGCGCCGAATGAAGAGGGAGGAAAAGTATGAGCAAAAACGGCTGAATTACTTGTATGCAACAGCATACATAAGTAACGAAAACTCATCGTCCCTTGATTGCAGCATTCGTGTACAACATGAGACGAAAGCAAAACTCACCCCTGTCACATTTGTTGAGGCAGATTTTTTTTTTTTCAGGCTTATAAATAAATACTTACTGACAAGCGCCTTAGTTTTACACTGTAAGCCGTAGATAAGGTTTTAGTTATTTAGCACGAGGCCAGCTATGGTCTGAGTGTTTGAAACCACTGGTTTATCAGCAATTAATTACATTACATATTACACTATTTCAACGTATGGCTCTATGTGTTTTATACTATTTTCTATCGTAGGAAAACTGAAGAGGTTGGAGATCAGTTTGAGCATGACAGTGGTATAGCGTCTGCTGTGTTGAGCAGTTGTGCATATTTATATTTTCCTTTTTTTAAATGAGTAAGAATATGCTCATATGTCAGCAATGTTTATTTTACATTTTAGTTAGTTCTACTACATAATACTTTTTAGGGCCTATTTCAGGTTTTATATAGACGAAATGAAGATCTAAAAGACCATATTTTAGGTTCCAAAAATACAATTTTTACGACCTAAAAAGTGCGTGGTCTTGTAATAACCAGTTGCACAAACGCGTATACATAACAACATAGAGTATGCCTTTTGGTTTATCATCTTGTAAGACGCTTTGTCATCGTATATAATGTGTGCCTTCAGTGACATATTATGATAACGAGTGGGACATAATAACTCATTTTTAACGGAATGAAGCGTAAGACAGACAACCAGCTACGTCCATGAAAAGAAATGCTAATGTAGACCAATTATCTACTAGAAGATAAACAAAATAAAGGTGACTGACACAGGTAACAGTTTTGATTTTTCTTTTATGTCATAAATGGTTTCAAATTACGCATTAAAATCGAACATGGAAGAAGTAACGTAACTACAGGGTAGAGTCGCGGACCTGAAATGCCATGTGACGTTTTAAAGAAGAGAAAGACAGGGAGTTGTAAGAATTTTTTATTTCCTTATGAGTTCGTATCTACTGCCAAATAACAAGTAACCAACAGATGAACAAGATCATATTAGACAGGCCTTACATACTGCTAAAACCACGATATGCTGAAAAGACAACTTGCAGAAACTGTAAATTATAGAGGAACCGCTGAATTACAGCCAAATTACAACAATATGTCAACAATAATCAGAAATGCCGAAATGTACGGATCTAAAGCAACCATGTTGGGCAAGGGAGTATGCGTGCATCTGGCGAATAAGGGTCTGAAAATTTGAAGAGACATTTGGCGATCGAAAAACAGGGTGAAATTTGGATACATTGATCAAGAAGAGGGTTGTTTTAAGCATGTTACGGAAGAGAAGATTGAGAGTTTCATCATGATTGTGAACGACAAGAATTTGACTCAAAAGATGTGGAACGAAACAGACTTAACCGGCAAGAACTGAGCGAAAGAAGTCGGAAAGGAATGGAAAGTAACAGCGATATTGGAAAAAATTGATGCACAGAAACACAAGATAGGTTCTGACACAGGAAAAAAGTGGGATATGCTAGCTGCACTAGTACCGGCCTCAAAAACAAGATGAAAATAGGGAGAAACAAGAGGTATTGTTTAGAAGGATGAAGTGATGAACAACTCATTCGAGAATCCAAACGATCGATACGAACTAAAGAAGTAAGTAAACTGCGACTAACAGACAGTTTATAGCAAAAAATATCTTATTTCATTCGGTAACGTTTTTAAAAATTTGTGTAAACTACTAGAATTTTTTCAAATTATTTACTTTTGCCTTGCTTTGCAGAAGATCCCTTGGTATTTCGCTTAAGCCGGGAAGAATGAAATTAGATCCAGAAACAAAAAAAACAAAAAAGGAATTAAAAACATAAAGAAAGAAATGTGACATAGCGATCATACATGTTTTTCCTCCAATCCCTTAACTGTATCACGTTCTATAGAGCGTGCACCACATGAACTGCATACGTAAACGTGGAAAAATAACCTGTCGAGACTGATGTAATGATATCAATAAAAACACGTTGCGTATCATTCCTAGCGCTAACGAGTTGATGAAGGAACACAATATCAAAGAAAGAAAAGTGAAGCTTGAGTTACAAAATTTTATTCAAGATGCAATAAAATTTTTTAGCCCTGTAAGTTGATCATTAAGTGCTTAACATGCGAGGTATTCCCAAATTCCCGTTACAGATTTCTAGGACTTGTAGAGTGGAGTGAACACATAATAATTTGTTTATAACCCATTTCCGGAAACGTCATCCAACGACGCTACAGACCGTCAAAGTCATATGCGCCGGTGTGTGTAAATATATGTATATGGAGGATGATTCCGTGATGATGTTACAACTTTCTAGGACGATGGAGAAGGATAAATGTATCAATTTGGAGTGAGGTCCTTATACGGCTACGAACAGTCGAATGTTATAAGCGAAAACCGTTTTGACACCTCTGACAGTGGAATACATGTACTGGTACTGTTGTTGCTAAGATTTTAGGGCAAGCAACTTCCGTATCTGCTAATAGGGACCAAAACAAGAAAAAACGCTCCGTAAACATGGGCTCTAAAACACATACCTGAGGCACTACGAGCACTTGTTTATCTATGCTGCCGTGAAACATCTCCTCTATTGAACAAGTGCTCCTAGCTCTTAAGGTATGCATTTTAGAGCCCACGTTTGCTACATGTTTTTTCTTGTTGTGGGTTCATACTTCTACCTCTGAAAGTTGCCTACCCTACAATTTTACCAACAACAGTAGCGGTACATGTATTCCGCTGCCAGAGATATAAGAACGATTTTCTCTTGCAACCTTCGAGTCCTTCGTTTCCGGACCAGGGACCCTTACCTAAGATTGATACATTTATCCTTTTGCTTTCATCCTATAAAGTTTGTAACATCATTACGGAATCATATGCACCGGCGCCTGTAAATGTATGCGTGTACAGTGTAACTTTGAGGCTCTGTAGCGTCGTTGGATGACGTTTCTAGACATGGGTTCCTGCTCAAAGTATTATGTACTCACTCCTCTCTAAAAGTCATAGAAGTTTGTAAAGGGAATTTACGAACACTCTGTATGTACCCTCATTGTTTCTACGTAGCAGTTTAGAACCTGTTCCTTCAGTAGAGGTTGTATAAGGTTGTAGCAGAGATCATTTACGTTTAGTAGCAGATTTCTTCACGTTACACTTTCCTTGATAATGACCACAATTCAGTTATCTACGTTATAAGAAACTAGTACGAACTTTCGATCGAGCGTCTACCAATGTAACGAGAGACAGGTTTCTACGCAACAGACAGTCCTGAGCAGACACCATATACGAATACATCATTATGTAAGCAAAGCCGCACATTTGACAGCTATGTGCGTGATCTACCAAATAACTTCAGAGCGTTCGGCAACTGTGTCAGAAACCAAGAGAGCGAGCTTCGCCTTGGAGACCGGGGCTCTGTGTTAAAGGCACTCAGTACGTGTCAGTTATGTCATTGGCAGCTACATTAATAAGGTGAGGCTGTCACCGTTCCGGAGGCTGGTCTGAATACCCCAATGCGTTGCTGATCGTGGTCCTACAGAATGTGGTACGCCCTTGTCTTCCTCCGACCCTTGAACTTACCCACACAACCAACTTTAAGGGGACCAACAGGACAATAGGAACCAGAATCACGATGCAACAATACATTTTTACATTAAAAATTCAATGAGGGGGATGAAACAAGAAATTTATCGAGAAACTTTGTAGTACTAACTGGAGAGCATCAGTAGAAAGGCTTCGAACTTCCGCAGTTGAGTGTTGTACTCCGGTGTGCTTGGACAGCCCACACGTAAATAGGGCAGACACTCTGCTCAGTAAAACCACAAGGGTCATCTTTGGGTGGACGATAACTGCTCCCCTATACCGGCTTCCAATACTCAGCCATATAGTCCCTCCTATGGTAAGAAGACAAGAAGCACTGTTGAAAGAATATTCCAAAATGATGTATAGTCTTCAAGTTCCCACCGTGAAGATATTCCTGGGTTGACAACAAACCGAGTTGGTTACAAATTCTGATCCCTGCGACTGGCGAAACGACTTGCTGACAGCAGCTTCACCATTAACACGAATGGCGTGAGTCCAGGACTATGAGTGACGCACCCAAAGTGCGGCATATTCATTACCCTCTACAGAAACGAAGGGGTTTTGAACTCCCACAGCATTAGTGGACGTATATGAATCGCATCCGAACAAGACGCCGAGTGTGCGCATAGAACAGGCGCATGTGGGGTAAGCTGTCCAGCCCAAGCTGGTTGTGGAGCTTCGAACCGGCACATAGTCAAGGAGTGTAGACTGAGAGGCTGCCTGTGTGATCCAAACGTCTTTTTCGTGGCTGCACCATCAAGCCTCGAATAGATAAGAAGAATGGACATTAGCACGTAACATCTGATTGTTGGTTAAATGTGCCGTTTGTCTTTGTTCTCCAGTTTCTCTCGGTATGTCATGTGCAGTGTTATACATCATATAAATAAACTGTTAAAACTACTGCAAAGTTTATTACATGTGATATACTATTAATTACATAGATCCATAGTGAGGAGATACTCTAGGATGTAGAATGTCAAGAAAGAAAAATACATAATGAAGACAGAAAGACCTAGGCAACTGTTGCTTTCTTAGATCCTAGGTGGACGCTTCTCTGCACGCTAAGTTACTTAGGTGGAATATCGAGCTGATTAAATTTCTTTCGTAGGTTAACTGAAACTATTTTCCGCGACCCAGCGATTTAATACATGCCGACTACCTCAGTCATAAATTAATACGCTGTTAAGTACCAGAAACCAGGACTCTTCGTATTAAAATATACGCCCGATATCGACAATCGTTCCTGGGAAGCCTGTCGCGAGATTTCGCTTCTGATTTGTAGATTACGAGCATTGTGTGATATCGAGATGTGATGCTTGTCGATTCCTCGTATGGAGGGCGCTACAGTCGACAACGTGGTATCTCAGTATCTGTGGGCACTGTTACACCAGTTTGACTTCACTAGCGTTGACTGACGTAGTTTGTGGGGACTGTTGTGCGCCTTTCGCTCGTCGTGGAAACCTCATCTTGCGGTGGTGAGGAGGTTGGCTATATTACGCGAGCAGTGTGTCCTGGACTTCACCTCACTGCAGTTCACTGTTCATCGCTGCAGTCCTTGGTGAGTACGGAACATGTGCTGATGTGCTGTAGTTGTTAGAAAATATTGACGGTTTATGCACAGACCACGTATAAGCTGAGTCGTGATGCCGATATATGCTTTGTATACGGGGCTTTGGATAACTGTAATTACTTCCTGAAACAATTTTTACTTACGTATTCTGAAGAAAGTTGAAACGTTAGTTGTCGGTATACTGTTAGTAGTAAAAAACAAAAAACAAAATTTCTTAGTGCTAACGCTAATTCCTATTTTCTGACAGTAACTGCTGAGGGAGTTTTAGCATAGTAGCTGCGCTCTGTAGTCAAATGTAGAATTTTTCATGCGGGGAAGACTCAACTAGAAAATGAATCGCAGTTGGAAACGGTGTTGTAAGCCGGGAGCATTGGGAGGGTAACTAATGGATTGTAGAAAGAGATTTTTCTTGGAACATGTTTATTTTTAAAATGATGGAACGTGTATATTTACTGTGTGTGTGTGTGTGTGTGTGTGTGTGTGTGTGTGTGTGTGTGTGTGTGTGTGTTAGTTAGAATGAATGACAGAGCTCGTGGTGCATCGCAAGTGCTACTCACAACTCTTCCTCAGATAAAGTTAACTAACCACAGAGAGAGTAGACACTTCTTTCGCGTTCTTCCCCTCTATTAATCATCTCTATTACGGCACTTACTTGACTTGCACACTGCAGCCCCAATTAAAACCAAACCAGTTAATGTGTGCACTATACTTACTGTTTGTAAATCACTTGATTGCTGCACTACTCCCTTCTGGCCTGCCAGATATTGCTGTTAATACTTTGTCTGACCACTTTCATAGTAATCCAATGCTGTCTACAGCACTGTATTAGCTCTTACGTAGTTACTGCTGTATCGTGTTGTTCATTAATTCATTTGCTTCGAAGCAAGTAATGAGGCAATTTCTGGACTACTGCAGATACTATCTAATGCTTGAAGACATTTGTTTGAGATATTTAGTGTCTGTTACATATCTCGCTTTTATCATTGGTAATGTGCGGGACGAACTACATACGTGTGTAGTGGGTGGATTGAGAAACCTGTAACCTCCATCGCGTTAATGCTATTAAGAAAAAGTAATTATTGGTATCTTACATCAGAACGTCTTACAAAATTGAGGATAGTAACAATCTTGTTTCGTGACCGAAACAGAATTGATTCAGTTTTTATCCCTCAGAAACTTTAATTTTACCCCCAGGCTGGGAACGACTGGTTTAGACTTGGACTGTAGGAATAACTGTTTGGTGGCCACTAAAACTTGTAACAGTTTAATGACCCCCTACACACGCATCAGGTTATGGGCCAACCGACCGCCCTATTTCGTGGCAGCCTTCAGGCACGTCTCGACAGACTGCACTCGGCGATTACAGCGCCGGTGTGTTGTGATTTGCTAACCTTGACTTCATTGAGTTTGTCCTGAAAGTTGCTCCTTGGTTTTGCACAGAAACAAGGGTTTTCGTTCGCTGTTCGAGACGTAACAAAGCCAAAAAATCAAAGCTGTAGGCAAAATAGCGAATAATGCAAGGAAAGAAATTTACGCAAGTTCCGCTACTTACGCAGCTGGGAGCCGATGGTTTTCGTAATTATGTAGGAATGGATCAATAGTGTTTCGGACCTGCTGAAATCAAATCATTCTTAACGAAAACGGGTAGTCATGAAAGGCTGTTGCCTACATTGATTTCTGCCCCATAGCAGGAGTTAGAGGATCTCAAATTCAGTGCTTTTGTATCCCCACAATTATTACTTACAATGATTCGTGAAACAGGCAGCGTGACTTCGTTTGCTAGAGAAATAAATCGTGGTAATGCAAAATTTGATTTATGTAACAAACTGACAAGTAAGTTCAAAAAACTCTAAATTCGAAGACAGTCTAAACATGGCGGTTGCGCACACTGCGTAATAAATGCCACAGGTACATAAGAAATGAACCATTTAGCAACTGTTCGAACAGTAAAAAATCACACTTCGCTTTTCTTATGTAAAATCTGGGAAGGTGCTATGGCATGGAAGGTAACTGGGAGCCGAATATGAATTTATGAAGTTTCAATGACAGAAGCTACTGACAGTGAGTGCTTGGATTTTCCTTGGAACTAACAAATTTGTGGAAAATTGTCACCTTACGTGCCGTTATGTTAGATTACTTGATATTCTAAGAAATTTAAACATTTCAATGATTGTAGT
Organism: Schistocerca serialis cubense; assembly: GCF_023864345.2. Taxonomy (NCBI): domain Eukaryota; kingdom Metazoa; phylum Arthropoda; class Insecta; order Orthoptera; family Acrididae; genus Schistocerca; species Schistocerca serialis. The sequence continues at coordinate 808,126,573 of NC_064642.1, forward strand.
CTTACCAGTAAATCAGTCTGGACATGGCTTTCATGTACTGCTTGGGCGTTAGCTTATCAAAATAAAGATAACGTAAGTTGTTACTGATTCACTCTTAAATACTGTGGTATTTAATTTCGGTGCGAATGTTTACCTCACACTGAAACAAATAGCTTAAATAACGTTCATAGCTAGGTGCTGTGATTTTACGGTCTAAGGTCTGTTGCTTAACCTGACTTGCGTGCCGGCAGCATTTCCACAATCACCGTTTCCAGGCTGTTACCATTAGAACTTGCTATAAGCGCAAAGCCATTGGTATCGGGTTTTCTGTTCCAATGGTGAGAATCAACTTCACAGCTACGTATTTACCATTACAGTACAATTTGTCACTATCGCAACTTCGAAAAAGTTAGTGTAGCGCAGGTGAGATGATTTGCCTTTATTCTCGCATTGTGTATATTAAAGGAAGCGCCAATGAAATCTGTAGAATGTAGAAAATAAAACCCTAATTTGATGATACGTTAGCCCCTGAAGTTTGAGAAATTGTATTAAACTGATATCTTAGGAAGAATTATTCTAATCAACCTAAATGTTTCAGACAACAGCCAAAAAACTTCACGCGTGCTAGAGAATAGATTTACTCTGAAATCAAACGAGTAGGTGCTGTTGGTGCGTTGTATTTTATAGTAACCGAAAAAGTGCAGTGTTTTGCCAAAAGAGGAAATGCGTTACTATACGTCTTACGACTTCGACATTACTTACCTCCCATGTTCACTAACGTGCCGTACAGCGTGAGAGGAAATGAAGCCACCATTTCGTTTCTATCGTGAACATACTCTTTTGGTGCGAAACATATTACCAAATTTAGGTGGGATGTGGGTCTGTAGGGTATGCATGCACTTCATCTACAGAGGTTGTGAGAAACAGTCGTAATAGGTTGTAAGGGGTGTGCCACGGTAGGTTGTGTTGAAAAGACAAGAAAATATAACATACCTTGCACTGTTTCTGAGTTAATTAACATTAAAGTTAAGTCAGGCTGTTGCGTGCGCAAATTAAAAGTGCCCTCCCAATACGACTGTTATCATAGCGTAGATGATGGCGCACCAGGTTGCTCAGTGTTTGGCTCGGGTTCGATCCCAACTACCGTCACTCTCCAAAATTTTTAATCTCCTGTTTGATTTTAGGAAAAACCGAAGAACACGTTTGGTGAGTCTCTTTCCGACACTTGAATTTCCGCGCAGATCGAGCAGATAGGCTGACGTTAATGCTAATTAACTCGGAAACTCCGAAACTTATCGAATTGTTTCCTTACAGTGAATCGTCAGTACAACTTACCGTGCAACACCCTCAAAAGCCTTTCACACTGTTTTTAACCACCCTGTACGTCAGTCTGACAAAGTAATGACATAGATGTGCTTTTTATGAAAATTTTCAACATAATCTTTGATTTCGCAATACGATCTGTGACTTCCACTGAGGGCTGCTACTTACGCATCAATGTCGTTCAACCGACCAATTTCGTGGCAGCCGAAACACGTCCCGACCTTATCTACAGTTCATTGTTTGTCCTAAGATACCGATTTGTTTCACACGCAAACACAGGGTTTGCATAAACTATCTTAGAGGTAATAAGGCCAAAAAGCTGAGAGCTATGGACTAGTGACTATTGCGAGCAGAGAAATTCACCCACGTTCTGTTAAGTAGCTGGGCCCGATAATTTTCATAATTACGTGATAAGGGGCGAATTATTCATTTCAGAGTTGCTGAAAATCAAACCATTTTTAGCGAAAAAGAGTGACTGTCAGAAACTTCATGATTTCTAGCGACTGGCAGAAGTCAGGAATACCTCAAATTCAGTGCTGTTGTATCCCACGGTTATCGGTTAATATAATTCGTGAAACGCGCAACCTGATATATAGTTGCGAGGTAATAAATCACGATAAAGCAAAAGAGGTTTACATAAACATCATGTACGTAGCATAAAATGACTTCGAAATTAGAGTAACATATATTAAATCCGAACACGAAAGACACGTGCTGATGGTGTACATAAACTAATAAATACTACAGATACATCAGAAATGAAGTAAATGGCAACTGCAAGACCTGTAAAAAATTGTATCCTTCGCCCTTCGTAGCAGAACTTTGGATATAGGCTGGACTTTAAACGTTTATTGCCATGAAGCTATTCAAAAAGAAGGAAACTTCAATCCAACTCCAGTGTTCCTGGAAAGAGAAAAATTCAGATTTCTATGTCTTAAAGGAGAGCACAATGTGTTACACGACAAATCCCAGAATGGCAGCTCATTTCGTGCCACACACGAAGTAGCTGGTGTCTCATTATCTAACTCACAGCTTGAACAACGCACGCGATGTCTGACTCTTCAAAGAGTGTCAGGCACTGGGGGGGGGGAAATTGATGCGGTCCTTTACGTGATCCCACAGTAAGTCGAAAGAGTCTGAAGACTTGGGAGGAGCTTTATCGCAGGTGGCCTTCCAGGTCTCAAGGCGTCACATACTATGACTTACTTTTGGGTTACGTAAAATACGGTATTTTCATCCCTCCACCATGCCTCACACTCATCGTATTGTTCAACCTGTGAGTAAGACGACGACACACCAGCTACTTCGTGTCTGGCACGAAGTGAGCCACCGTTCTGGTATTTGTGACACACAGGGCTCACGTTAAATGCATAAAAATTTGAACTGTTCTCTTCCCAGGAACGCTGGAATTGTTTTTGTAGGATGGAAGCAATAAATGTTGAAAATCTGTTCCATCTTGATGAGCGCTGTATATCTTACGAATTAACGACCACTATACATCGATATTCCAGTTTTTATATTACATTTCCCATAAGTATTGAAAACAAGATCTAAAAACAGAAATTCGACGGACTTAGAGCCACGCGAAACCCTTACGCATTACTTAAAAGTAGTGCTTCATTTCGTGCATATATATTGCTATATTCGCATGACGTGTCGCAAGATGATTAGAAGTTTTTCAATTTCTCCACAGTGTCCTTCAGGTATCGACAGCCTCGCACGCTGTGTGTATTGAATCCCGCGCACAGTGACAAGACCAACTCTCCTCGGAAGGTTAGCACGACAGCGCTACACACGGCATAGTTTGTTGGGTGATGTGCGGCCTACTCGTCAGACATCCGAACAAGGAGTGTTTGTCGGTCGGTCGGTCAAAACGCCAACATATATTGTTTGTCGGTCCGTCAGCCGATAGCTCGGTTGGGTAGGGCCCTTAAAACGTGCAACACACTGAAGCCAACTGCGGGCAGTGTGAAATTGAATACAAACTGAGAATACTTTTGTCAGACAATTGACAATATGTGAAAGGCCTTGAACTTCCGTCAGAGGAGTTTCGTTCGTATGGTAGCGAGTCAAATAGTATGTCATGAAACAGGGTAAGCGCGCTGCTGGTTGCAGTTCGTCCCTGTGCTGCCTACCTTGGCTTCTTTCATTCGTTACCATGGCTGTGGAGATGTTTGGGGGTTGTAACCATCGAACATCCTTCGCAACTTTCAAAACTGATTAGTTGTGAGAAACACTGCGACGCAGCACGCTGATAATCAGAGCCCGTGTCAGTTATGGGCAGCAATAAGTACACCCAGGAAGCGGCCACTAAAACCGTGGTTGAAACTTATGTTTCATGAGCGGAAGTAACTTAGAATATGACGCGCTACTAAACCCATAAAGCTTTCGTAACATACTGGCTGTGGAGCTCTGGGCGATTATAACTTGACTACCTTTACCAAAAAATCAATTTTGATACAAATACGGAAATGCTGCCGCACAATTGCAGTTTTTAAATAAAGAAGTTCTAAATTTTTCTGCTGTCTCTGTACTGGTACTATAGTTTCAGATTAATAAAAAATTTTTCTTCAGCCGGACAGTTACCATTTTCACTTTTTTCTCCTGTGGGAGTGGACATATAATTTTCCGATGATAATAGGTTATCTTGTTTCATGGCTTCTCATGACACAATAGGTTCAAACTCGGCTGCAATAGTTTTGCAGACACTGTACGAAGCTATGTGATTATTCAACGGAATTCTTCTGAAAACGACTCACAGATTCTACAGAAAGTGGTACGAAAATTCCGAGCTCGTTGTTGTAGAACCACCAGGTAGGCCTTCCCTGCCGTGTGGCAGCACAAGAGGTGAGCTGTTCTCGCGTCCGTCGGCCGTCGTAATTTAATATATATATTATTATTATTTGATTGTTGCCGACTTACGTGCTGGGCCTTAATAAAAATATTTCATTTAATTTTGATTTTACGATTAAATGCTTTCCTGAAGTTCTCCATTTTAGCAATATTAATCTTAAATTATTTGTTACGTTAATGAATGTTAGACCCGCTGAATCTTCAAACATGAGCATATAAGTTGAACAATGTAATATACTATTCATATTAATTTCCTCGGCTAGTCAGTTCACTTTAAAGCATAAGATCTTTAGTTACTAAAATTGCGGCCCACACACGTGCGAAGGTATTTTTCTTACGTCCGTTAACCATTGTATTGTAGTCAGTCCTGGCTCTGGGTCTCGGCTATGGTACTGAAAATAAGAATCTTAAAGCTAAGTATTTTCTGCGACGATGGGCGGCTGTAGAGAAAAATTTATATTATGTTAATAGCGGGCGAGTTTTCCGCTTCCGCTAATTTTTCATAAGTTAATATCGCCACGTAATGGCGTCGTTGGCTGCATCGGCCGCTGCGATTGTTGAACTGTAAATTACTTGAATGCAGGTTAATTCAAGGAAGGCGGACATGAAATCGGGATCACCTCTTACAAATTAAAAGTGCACAATAATATTAAATCAGTATATTATATGCTTAACTCACACAAATATGCTTACATTTGCGAGCACTCGCAAGATGTCCCTCTATACACATTCAAGACAAAAGAGGAAGTAGTGAAGTCGACCAAAAAAAATTAACAAGAGCGTATCTTGTCTCTTTAGATCATTTTGTCATAAAATATTTCTTTGCATTTGAAACTTGGACAGAGATTATTACTTTACAGCTACATGATAAAAATATACACTCCTGGAAATTGAAATAAGAACACCGTGAATTCATTGTCCCAGGAAGGGGAAGCTTTATTGACACATTCCTGGGGTAGATACATCACATGATCACACTGACAGAACCACAGGCACATAGACACAGGCAACAGAGCATGCACAATGTCGGCACTAGTACAGTGTATATCCACCTTTCGCAGCAATGCAGGCTGCTATTCTCCCATGGAGACGATCGTAGAGATGCTGGATGTAGTCCTGTGGAACGGCTTGCCATGCCATTTCCACCTGGCGCCTCAGTTGGACCAGCGTTCGTGCTGGACGTGCAGACCGCGTGAGACGACGCTTCATCCAGTCCCAAACATGCTCAAGAGGGGGGACAGATCCGGAGATCTTGCTGGCCAGGGTAGTTGACTTACACCTTCTAGAGCATGTTGGGTGGCACGGGATACATGCGGACGTGCATTGTCCTGTTGGAACAGCAAGTTCCCTTGCCGGTCTAGGAATGGTAGAACGATGGGTTCGATGACGGTTTGGATGTACCGTGCACTATTCAGTGTCCCCTCGACGATCACCAGTGGTGTACGGCCAGTGTAGGAGATCGCTCCCCACACCATGATGCCGGGTGTTGGCCCTGTGTGCCTCGGTCGTATGCAGTCCTGATTGTGGCGCTCACCTGCACGGCGCCAAACACGCATACGACCATCGTTGGCACCAAGCCAGAAGCGACTCTCATCGCTGAAGACGACACGTCTCCATTCGTCCCTCCATTCACGCCTGTCGCGACACCACTGGAGGCGGGCTGCACGATGTTGGGGCGTGAGAGGAAGACGGCCTAACGGTGTGCGGGACCGTAGCCCAGCTTCATGGAGATGGTTGCGAATGGTCCTCGCCGATACCCCAGGAGCAACAGTGTTCCTAATTTGCTGGGAAGTGGCGGTGCGGTCCCCTACGGCACTGCGTAGGATCCTACAGTCTTGGCGTGCATCAGTGCGTAGCTGCGGTCCGGTCCCAGGTCGACGGGCACGTGCACCTTCCGCCAACCACTGGCTACAACATCGATGTACTGTGGAGACCTCACGCCCCACGTGTTGAGCAATTAGGCGGTACGTCCACCCGGCCTCCCGCATGCCCACTATACGCCCTCGCTCAAAGTCCGTCAACTGCACATACGGTTCACGTCCACGCTGTCGCGGCATGCTACCAGTGTTAAAGACTGCGATGGAGCTCCGTATGCCACGGCAAACTGGCTGACACTGACGACGGCGGTGCACAAATGCTGCGCAGCTAGCGCCATTCGACGGCCAACACCGCGGTTCCTGGTGTGTCCGCTGTGCCGTGCGTGTGATCATTGCTTGTACAGCCGTCTCGCAGTGTCCGGAGCAAGTATGGTGGGTCTGACACACCGGTGTCAATGTGTTCTTTTTTCCATTTCCAGGAGTGTATTATTCAATTTATAAATACCGTGTTTAAGTCTTTTCGTAATATAGCACTGGGGACGCTATACTGTGCACAAGTCACTACGGTTGGAATTGCGCTGACGTTTGCTTGGTGACGGAGAACGCGTGCGGAGTGAACCATGGTTGCATCTGAAGCCGAGTCAAAATAGGGAACTGTTTCCAGCGATAGTTTGGTTGAGTAGTGAGATAATTGGCGAACCACAGCTACCGGTTATCAGTTACATTATCAGATTACGTAGCAGGCAATCTGTGCAACACTTGTCTAGGTCACAGATCGGCGCTGACAGGTTTCGGGTGGAGCCACTTACGGTTATATGTAACCAAAACGTAACAGAGTATGAAAAACTCAACGTGATTAGATACATGAACCACTAAAAATGTTGGCAATCCTTTGAAGACCATAGCTGAAACTTGGAAACTAAGAGCGTGATGCCTCGAACTAGAAGTAATACATGTGTATAGCTTCTCATATTTCCTGCTACTGTAAATACTTCACCTTTATTGTACTGGAACAAAGATAAATGAGCGCACTGCATGTTAGACAAACAGACCCTTGACTCTGTTTAATCTGTGGTTGAGTTTAGTTTTTCAGCTCTGAGAAATTGAGGCATAGTGGGGTGCAGTTCTTTCCTTAAAGAATGAGATCTATTTTCCATGTATTTGGGAGAAGCTGTGTAGAATACATTATGGAGACAAAAAATGAGGGATAATACTTCCCTATTCTTATGTTGATTTTCAGGAATTTCGAAGGTATGTTTCCAATGAGACAATTTTGATTGTTAGCCTTCTGTTCTGCTGTCCTTTTGTCAGTTTGATTTATCAGTAACGACTGTCTGTAAAGTAAAACCCACATCCTATTCATAGTAAAGCTCTCAATTTTGTAGTATGTCCAATGCACCTTATGCCGCACGAAGCAACAGATTTTCTGACAATAAGAATTTAGAGTAAATCATTTATTTTTAGCTTCTGCATCTCTTGATTTGTATTTGATTTGGAGAACGTGAGTACTGCAGACACGAAAAACAGCTTGCTGAGAGAGGTAAGTCAATTTTACTTCAAGGTGCACCTTGCATTGCGTCCTTGTGCAAACAGTGTGTAGTCAGGATTGTGAGGTGTCTTGCTTGTCGTGTCAGCAAGCGAACTTTCAGTAAACACTGTTCCTAATTTCTAATATTTTCTTCAGAGTAGTGCAGTAATTCGGTTTTGTGGACCTTCTTAGTCTAACACGCATCGTTCATATTGTGCTTTGGTACTGAATGTCAGTTTCCATTGAGTACACATTTCATTTGGCTTTTAATGGGTTCAATTTTCTCTCTAATTTTGCGTTTGAAATCTAAAAGTTTATTTCAGAATACGGTTCACATGCTCAACATAGGGCCAACAACCAGTCAGTTCGGCTCAGCAGTTGAATGTTACCTAATGTAAATGTTACATGATGGCAATGTTTTCGAAATCAGTGTGAAGTTTTCTGTTTCATAGAAAGCTTACCCACTGCTAAACCGTGTGTGCTAGTTGAGCGTCTGTGGTTGCCCCCGGTTACCACAGGAAATTCACAATTTATTCGTCCTTGCTACTGCCGTTTCATTCTAGTACTGGTTATAATCACATTTTCGGTAGAAGTGTAATATGATGCTAGTACGTAACATTGTTGCACATTTGTCATTAAAGAAACCTCAAAATACGTAACATTTATAACAGATGACTTCTACCTGAATCGCAATTTGACAAACCAGTTGCGGAAGAGAATGATCAGTCGTTGGTGGGCAATGTTTATATACACGTACTCCTCAGTAACCATGTAGCACCAATCTTACAGAAGGACTAACTGGTGTTCAGATGCGTGTGGTGCACACACAAAGCGGATTTCGTTGTTTAACACCTTTATTCAAATAACTTCTCAAATAAGCAAAATCGACTATCAAAAGTAGAAAATCTTTAAGACGGTTATATGCTCATCTTCCGTTGGCAATATATTCCTAGTTGGTTTCGCATAACAGGAAAGCTTCAACGTGACTGCGAAAGTAGTTAGTATGGCAGCATTAACTTCAAAATCTCACAGCTGTACGAGCAGGTGACAATTTCGTTAGACATTGGCTTCCAGTGTTCCAAGTCTTGTTCATCTGTTCAGTCGTTTAAACCGCTGAGGCAGTTCTGGTGCATTGGAAGCTGGAGCTGGTTGACAGGTGAGGCAGTGGAGACGAGACGAACCAATCCCTTTACTTCTGGGGGTCAGATTACCACCTCCCACTCAATGAAATAGTCGAGATTTTTTCACGACTCACCATTCACTTAATAAAGTAAATGAAAGGCGTCGCCTTCAGCTTGTAATTCGAGCTAATTGTAACTGTTAGTTGACGTACTTTAACATCTACTAAAAATCAAAATTAGGGCTTCCCGCAATGGAATTAGCAATTTTACAACCTGAGTCCATTTCCTCTGTCTGAAAACTGAAATACTAAAATGAATATTTTTTTATAATTGTGTTAAAAATTGAAACAGAAATCATCTACTTACAGAAATTGCCAACGGTTGCCCTTAAAATCAACGTGACAGTGTCCTGATAGGCAATTGCTGCAGGACCTGCCTGGATCATGGTTATCATTCAGCACCTTCAAAACTGACCAATTCTCGCCCATTATGGAGGAAACTTCTCGATTAGTCCTTTTTTAAAATGCCTTGTCTTTCAGTGTAGACTGTTTCTGAAACCACCACCTCACTTTTCAGCTGATCCTTGTACTTCACACTGCGTAAAGAATTTTAAAGAATGTAAAAGATTTGACACGCGCAAGGCACACAAGCATAGCAGACTTTAATTTTTCTACATTGCTCTTCATTATGGCAGTGATACTAAATTTCGTATTGTATTTGGTGTTAGCAACCCTTGCTCAGTTAGAGGTATTACCTGCAATGTGCTTCAGATGAGAATCAATGTAGAACGTACTTCTCTGAATCGTGAGCAAAATCGAAATTTAAGGTTACACCTACGTTTCGACCCATGGCATGAAGACGGCCGACACGCATATTTCCAGCATATGCAATACGGTTATCGCAACTCCACGAAACGGACCCACGAACAAAAATAAACAACAAATACTCCACTAGTTATAAAATGAAAGCGGATGGGGAAAGTACAGGAAGTACTGGCTTCAGAGTGGGGACAAGCTGAAACGTAACACCAATAACACTATACCAGAACTAAAATAACCAGTCACACAAAATGGCTAAACATTGAACAACACTACAAAAGATAGCCATATGAATCGAAATCTTAATTTGACCTATGGCCCAAACGAGGCCCTCAATAACAATGAATCCACGTACCACTCGAAAACCCGAAACCTCAATTTTCACTTAAAAACACATGAAGAACTAAAATGCTAGAGCCAAACCATACTTAATGGATTAAAAACAAACCAAGAAGGAATATACCAACCAGTCACCGACAAACACATCTAATTTGGCGCACGCGCACAGTGAAAAGAAAGTCGCCTGCAGTCAACCAAACCAACTGCAGGGACATGATAGGAAGAAAATTTTCAAAAAAATTTCCGCTGTTTGCGTGTTAATTGTTGGTTTATTGCACACAATTGATTTTGGCTACGTAGCCATTCTAAAGTGCATTTTGAAATGGCAAAATGTCTGACCTGTCGATGAAGGAAAGATCATGATTGTAAGCACCAATTCACCCACTGCATCAGCGCATGAGCTTCTCACAGACTTAACATCAATTACTAAGAAAAAGGAAAAGACTTTCAAACCACAAGAAACACATGCCTCGAATAATACCAGACACAAGAACAAATTCATAACCCCCCCCAGGGGGTCCACAACTCTTTTGTGGACACGTGCGTAGCGAGCACGGGACCCCTAGCTAATGTGGCCCTCCTTCTTTTCCGGGCTGCATACCTTCCTTTTCCGCATTTTTCCCCATCCCCCATCATCGCCCCCCCCCCCCTCACCTCTGGCTCTTTCCTTCCCTTTCTTCAACTCTGGGAGTATGGTTTGTGCCTACGTCCGGAGACGGACGCTCGAAACTGTTCCAAATTCCTTGCTTTCTACTCTTGCAAGTCTTCGTCCTTCCTCTGTCCTTCTCTTTTCCTTCCCTCTTCTCTTTGCCCTTTTCTCCGCTGCGGCGTTTGAGACCCCTCTTCTTTCCTTTCCCGTTCTTTTTTCCTCCCTGTGCGTGTCTGAAGGCCAACCCACGCACTTCAATGCGTAGCCGGTGACGGGGTAACGCGTAATTCCCCGCCCCGGGTAGACAGGTAGGACACGTAGGTACCCCCTGGTAACGGCCGGGCCCAGGGAGGGGTGATTACCCGAGCTGATACCTTCCGAAAGTGCCGATTGGTCCCTCCGTCCGTTTGTCGGGAGGTGTGACCTGAGGTGTGAACAATCACCTAAGGCGGGAGTGCCCTCAGTGAGGGCCCCCACAAGGGAGGAGCGCGCTATCGGAGACGCCGGTAATCATGGGGGATTCTTCCGCAATGGTTTCCTCACCTTCCAATATGTCGGCTCACAAACGTAAGTTCACTGAGTCTCAGCCACAGACAGTTCTTCCATCGTTGCCACAGTTCCTTGTTGTTTCTCGGTCTGACGAAGGTCATGACTTCTCCACGGTCAACCCTTTCATTATTCAGAAAGGTGTCGACGCAATTGCAGGTCCTGTAAAGTCTTGTTCCAGATTACGGAATGGCACCCTGTTGTTAGAAACACACAGTGCCCTCCAGGCACAAAAATTGCTGCGTAATTCTCTGCACCTCACCTTCCCTGTCCGGGTGGAACCGCACTGTACCTTAAATTCCTCGTGTGGAGTCGTTCAAACACGCTCCCTCGATGGATTGTCTGACGAAGAAATTCAGCACTACCTGTCTGACCAGGGCGTCACCGCTGTTCATCGGGTTATGAAAAGGGTTGACTCGAACATCATTCCAACCCGCACTGTCTTCTTGACATTTGACAAAGTTCAACTCCCATTAAAAATCAAAGCAGGCTATGAGATAATTTCCGTTCGCCCTCATGTCCCAAACCCTACGCGTTGCTATCGATGTCAGCGGTTCAATCACACCAGCCAGTCCTGTTCCAATCCGGCCAAATGTGTTACGTGTGGCAAGGATGGCCATGAGGGTGCTTGTCCACCTCCATCCCCTCACTGCATCAACTGTATGGGTGACCACGCTGCTTCCTCTCGAGATTGCCCCGTTTTTAAGGATGAAAAGCTCATCCAGGAAATAAGAGTGAAGGAAAAGGTGTCGACCTTTGCTGCTCGAAAGTTACTCGCCAGTCGACAGCCCACTGTGCCTCAGAAAGGAAAATACAGCACTGTCCTTGCTTCTCCTCGGCCAACAAAGGAGGCGGCCACGCAGACTTGCGACCTCACATTTAGTACCACGGTCGTCAGATCGGCCAGCGCAAAGATCGCCCGTTCAACCTCACCACTTTCGCCTGCCCACTCTATGGCTCACCCCTCGTCGGGTTCTGCTAAATCTCGAGCCCAGAAGTCAGACGCCAAGTCTTCGAAAAAAGAGCATTCTCGTGAAGAGTTTTTACGTACCGCAACTTCTCCACCATCGGTTCCTCCTTCATCTAAACATCATACCTCCAAGAAGGCTACGAAGAAACACAGTTCCTCTCCTTCTCCGCCAAGGCGTGTCCCAACTACAGCACCACCTGGCGGAAATCGCCCTCGGCCGTCTTCTGTGTCGCCGAGGCGCACTGCTGGTGGCCGGTCAACTGGCCGATCGTTGGTGGCAGGAGCTGCTCCTGACCAACCTATGGATCAGGATCTTCTGCCTTTGACTGAATGCCATTCCACGCTGTCGGTCGCAAGCTCTGAGCAGTCGTTGAGTTGACAGCACCCTTGGTCACGTTTCTCCATTTTCTGTTCACCCTATGTCCATTATCCACTGGAATATCCGCGGCATTCGCGCCAATCGGGATGAATTGTCGATCCTCTTACGATCCTACTCGCCGGTCATCTTCTGTCTTCAGGAAACAAAGCTGCGTCCCCATGACCGCTTTGTTCTCCCTCATTTTCAGTCCATCCGATATGACCTCCCATCTGTTGAAGGCACTCCAGCCCATGGAGGACTCATGATTCTGCTCCATGCTACTCTCCATTATCACCCAATCCCCTTAAACAGTTCCTTCCAAGCTGTCGCCGTCCGTCTTTCCCTTTCTGGATACACGTTCTCTCTATGTACGGTATACATTCCATCGTCTACACCAATGGCACGAGCTGATCTCCTTGATCTTCTTGATCAGCTTCCACCCCCCTATTTGCTGGTTGGGGACTTCAATGCCCACCACCCGCTTTAGGGATCTCCACATCCTTGTCCACGTGGCTCACTATTGCTAGACGTCTTCCACCAAGCGGATCTAGTCTGCCTCAACACTAGGGTCCCCACATTTTTGTCTGCCTCCACGGCAAATTTATCTCATTTGGACCTTGCGGTCGGTACTGTTCCGCTAGCTCGGCGCTTCGAATGGTTCGCCCTTGATGATGCACACTCGAGTGACCACTTTCCACGTGTTCTTCGACTGCAGTCTCAACTGCCATATATGCGCTCGCGACGCTGGAAGTTTGCCCAAGCCGATTGGACACTTTTTTCGTCTCTAGCGACATTCGATGACCGTCGCTTTCCCAGCGTCGACGATGAGGTCACACATTTTACCGACGTTATTCTCACAGCTGCGGAACGTTCAATACCACGCACCTCCGAATTGCCCCGGCGCCCCCCAGTTCCTTGGTGGAACGAGGCATGCCGGGACGCAATACGTGAGCGGCGACGTGCTCTTCGCATTTTCCGTCACCATCCGACTTTAGCCAACTGTATCCGATATAAGCAGCTCCGTGCGCGATGCGGTCGCGTCATCCGCGATAGCAAGAAGGCAAGCTGGCAGTTCTTAATTAGCTCATTTAACACCTTCACTCCCTCCTCGGAAGTTTGGAGTCGGCTTCGACGGTTCTCAGGCGCGCCTAGTTTCTCCCCGGTCTCTGGGCTCACTGTCGCGCATGATACCTTTGTGGACCCCGTCGCAATATCTAACTCATTGGGTCAGCACTTTGCTGAGATTTCGAGCTCTTCAAATTATCCGCCAGCGTTTCTCCCGAAGAAACGTGCAGCGGAAGTGCGACATCTTGCTTTCTCCTCTCAAAATCGCGAAAGCTACCATACTGTTTTCTCCATGCGCGAACTCCAACATGCACTCTCTTCTTCTCGCTCCTCCGCCCCAGGACCGGATGGTATCCATGTCCAAATGTTGCTGCATTTATCAACCCATAGCCTGTGCTACCTCCTTCGCCTTTATAATCGAATTTGGACCGACAGTACGTTTCCCAGGCGATGGCGGGAAGCTATTGTCGTTCCCGTTCCGAAACCTGGAAAGGACAAACATCTCCCCTCTAGCTATCGCCCCATTTCTCTCACGAGTAGTGTCTGTAAGGTTTTGGAGCGTATGGTGAATTACCGTTTAGCTTGGTGGCTGGAATCCCGCAGTCTTTTAACACCAGCCCAATGCGGATTCCGACAACATCGTTCGGCCGTTGACCATCTTGTTGCTCTCTCCACTTATATCATGAACAATTTCCTCCGGAAACGCCAAACGGTAGCAATATTTTTTGATCTGGAGAGAGCATACGATACCTGTTGGAGGACAGGCATCCTCCGCACACTGTTCTCTTGGGGCTTTCGAGGCCGGCTACCCCTTTTTCTTCGCGAATTTATGGCAGAGCGCACATTTAGGGTGCGGGTGAACACTACTCTATCCCGTACTTTCTCCCAAGAAAACGGGGTACCCCAGGGCTCCGTGCTGAGTGTTGTACTGTTTGCCATCGCCATAAATCCAATTATGGATTGTCTCCTTCCTGATGTCTCGGGCTCCCTCTTTGTGGACGATTTTGCGATCTACTACAGCTCTCAACGGACCAGCCTTCTTGAAAGACGTCTTCAAGGATGTCTCGATCGCCTCCACTCGTGGAGCATCGAAACCGGCTTCCGTTTCTCACCCAGTAAGACCGTTTGTGTTACTTTTTGGCGACGTAAGGAGTTTCTTCCGCCCTCCTTACATCTAGGTCCTGTCAACCTTCCGTTTTCCGACGTCGCTAAATTCTTGGGTCTTATGTTTGACATAAAACTGTGCTGGTCCTCCCACGTTTCCTATCTTTCGGCTCGCTGTCTGCGTTCCCTTAACACCCTCCGTGTCCTGAATGGCACCTCTTGGGGAGCGGACCGAGTGGTCCTTCTCCGCCTCTATCGCGCCTTAGTGCGCTCGAAATTGGATTATGGAAGCATAGTCTACTCCTCTGCTCGGCCGTCTATTCTTCGGCGTCTCGACTCTATCCACCGTGGATTACGTTTAGTGTCTGGAGCTTTTTACACCAGCCCTGTGGAAAGCCTTTATGCTGAGACTGCTGAACCTCCGCTATCCAATCGGCGGGCAGTCCTTCTGAGTCGTTATGCTAGCCATCTGTCTTCCATGCCTGCTAATCCAGCCCATGACCTTTTTTTCGACGCCTCCCTTGATGTCGGGTATGCAGGTCGCTCCTCCTCCCTACTACCCCCGGGAGTCCGCTTCCGTCAACTGCTCCATTCTCTTTCCTTCCGCTTTCCTAAAACCTTCTTGACAACTTGGGGTACAGCACCGCCTTGGCTCCGTTCCCGGATCGACTTGCTCAGAGACCTATGTCAATTTCCCAAGGATGGTACCCCTACACTTGTTTACCGTCGGGCATTTGCTGCTCTATGTGCACAAATGACGGAAGCAACATTTATTTACACCGATGGCTCGAAAACATCGTTAGGTGTAGGGAGTGCCTATATTGTTGGCGACACCCCAAATCACTTTCGGCTTCCCGACCAGTGTTCGGTTTATACTGCGGAGCTTTACGCTGTTCTCAAGGCTGTCCACTACATCCGCTGCCATCAGCGGATACAGTACGTAATCTGCTCAGATTCTCTCATCTCTCTCCTAAGTCTCCAAGCTCTTTACCCTGTGCACCCTCTGGTCCACCGCATTCAGGACTGTCTGCGCTTGCTCCACCTGGGGGGCGTCTCAGTGGCGTTCCTCTGGCTCCCGGGACACGCTGGTATCTGTGGAAATGAGGCGGCCGATATAGCGGCCAAGGCTGCAGTCTCTCTTCCTCGGCCAGCTATTCAGTCTCTTCAGTTTACCGATCTACGAAGCGGTTTATGTCGCCAAGTTGCTCATTTATGGCATGCGCATTGGTCAACACTTCCCCATAATAAATTGCGGGAAGTGAAAGCCCTTCCTTGCGCATGGACCTCTTCCTACCGAACGTGTCGTCGGAAGGAGGTAATTTTAGCTAGACTCCGGATAGGGCACTGTCTTTTTAGTCATCGACATCTTTTAAGCGGTGATCCTCCCCCACTCTGTCCCCACTGCTCTCAGCCGTGGACGGTCAGACACCTTTTAATTGAATGCCCCTATTTTAATCCGTTACGCTCCCGTCTACAGCTATCGCCTGATCTATCGTCGATTTTAGCAGATGACACGCGCTCAGCTGACCGCGTTCTACAGTTTATTAGTGACAGTGAAATGACGTCAGTCATTTGAAGCCTTTTTTTTGGGGGACAAACAACCCCTTTCTATAGTGGATTTTTAAGCATTCCTTCTGCCTTTAGTTTCTCAAATTTTATGACTTTGTTCCCATTGCTGCTGATTTTAAATTTCGTTTTTTTCCTGTTTTCTACGTCACGGGCTGGGCGCTAATGACCATAGAAGTTTTGCGCCCTAAAACCACAAACAAAAAAAAAAAAAAAGATGCCCATAAGGGTGCTTGTCCACCTCCATCCCCTCGCTGCATCAACTATATGGGTGACCACGCTGCTTCCTCTCGAGATTGCCCCGTTTTTAAGGACGAAAAGCTCATCCAGGAAATAAGAGTGAAGGAAAAGGTGTCGACCTTTGCTGCTCGAAAATTATTCGCCAGTCGACAGCCCATCGTGCCTCAGAAAGGAAAATACAGCACTGTCCTTGCTTCTCCTCGGCCAACAAAGGAGGCGGCCACGCAGACGTGCGACCTCACCTTTAGTACCACGGTCGTCAGATCGGCCAGCGCAAAGATCGCCCGTTCAACCTCACCACTTTCACCTGCCCACTCTATGGCTCACCCTTCGTCGGGTTCTGCTAAATCTCGAGCCCAAAAGTCGGACACAGTCTTCGAAAAAAGAGCATACTCGTGAAGGGTTTTTACGTACGGCAACTTCCCAACCATCGGTTCCTCCTTCATCTAAACATCATACTTCTAAGAAGGCTACGAAGAAACCCAGTTCCTCTCCTTCTCCGCCAAGGCGTATCCCATCTACAGCGCCACTTGGCGGAATTCGCCCTCGGCCGTCTTCCGTGTCGCCGAGGCGCACTGCTGGTGGCCGGTCAACCGGCCTATCGCTGGTGGCAGGAGCTGCTCCTGACCAACCTATGGATCAGGATGTTCTGCCTTCGGCTGAATGCCATTCCATGCTGTCGGTTGCGAGCTCTGAGCAGTCGTTGAGTTGACTGCACCCTAGGTCAACTCCTCCGTTTTCTGTTCACCCTATGTCCATTATCCACTGGAATATCGGCGGCATTCGAGCCAATCGGGATGAATTGTCGATCCTCTCACGTTCCTACTCGTCGGTCATCTTCTGTCTTCAGGAAACAAAGCTGCGTCCCCATGACCGCTTTGTTCTCTCATTTTCAGTCCGTCCGATATTACCTCCCCTCTGTTGAAGGCACTCCAGCCCATGGAGGACTCGTGCTTCTTCTCCATGATACTCTCCATTATCACCCAATCCCCTTAAACAGTTCCTTCCAAGCTGTCGCCGTCCGTCTTTCCCTTTCTGGATACACGTTCTCTCTTTGTACGGTATACATTCCATCGTCCACACCAATGGCACGAGCTGATCTCCTTCATCTTCTTGATCAGCTTCCACCCCCCTATTTGCTGGTTGATGACTTCAATGCCCACCACCCGCTTTAGGGATCTCCGCATCCTTGTCCACGTGGCTCCCTATTGCTAGACGTCTTCCACCAAGCGGATCTAGTCTGCCTCAACACTGGGGTCCCCACGTTTTTGTCTGCCTCCACGACAAATTTCTCATTTGGACCTTGCGGTCGGTACTGTTCCGCTGGCTCGGCGCTTCGAATGGTTCGCCCTTGATGATACACACTCGAGTGACTACTTTCCATGTGTTCTTAGACTGCAGCCTCAACTGCCATATATGCGCTCGCGACGCTGGAAGTTTGCCCAAGCCGATTGGACACTTTCTTCGTCTCTAGCGACATTCGATGACCGTCACTTTCCCAGCGTCGACGATGAGGTCACACACAGTACCGACACCCCCTGCGGGTCCGGGGTTTAGAATAGGCCCGAGTTATTCCTGCCTGTCTTAAGAGGCGACTAAAAGGAGTCCCACCCCCTCAAGGGGATCGTTAGCGCCTGCGTCCGGAGACGGACGGTTCCACGACCTCTGTTTGCGGTCATTTTGCTTTTTCACTTCTAGTTTCTTCCTTCCTTTGGTTGGTTCCTTTCTTTGCTCTTTTCCACCTCACTGCCTTCCTTACTCCTTCCTTACTCTTTCCTTGTCTCCTTCTCCTTGCCTTCTCCTTGCCTTCTCCTTGCCTTCTCCTTGCCTTCTCCTTGCCTTCTCCTTGCCTTCTCCTTGCCTTCTCCTTGCCTTCTCCTTGCCTTCTCCTTGCCTTCTCCTTGCCTTCTCCTTGCCTTCTCCTTGCCTTCTCCTTGCCTTCTCCTTGCCTTCTCCTTGCCTTCTCCTTGCCTTCTCCTTGCCTTCTCCTTGCCTTCTCCTTGCCTTCTTCTCCTTGCCTTCTTCTCCTTGCCTTCTTCTCCTTGCCTTCTTCTCCTTGCCTTCTTCTCCTTGCCTTCTTCTCCTTGCCTTCTTCTCCTTGCCTTCTTCTCCTTGCCTTCTTCTCCTTGCCTTCTTCTCCTTGCCTTCTTCTCCTTGCCTTCTTCTCCTTGCCTTCTTCTCCTTGCCTTCTTCTCCTTGCCTTCTTCTCCTTGCCTTCTTCTCCTTGCCTTCTTCTCCTTGCCTTCTTCTCCTTGCCTTCTTCTCCTTGCCTTCTTCTCCTTGCCTTCTTCTCCTTGCCTTCTTCTCCTTGCCTTCTTCTCCTTGCCTTCTCTGGTCTCCGCCTCGGAGTTTGAGACAGTCTGTCCTCTCTCTCCTCCTTTTCCTCTTCTTCCTTCCTCCCTGTGCGTGCCTGAAGGCCGACCCACGCGTTCGCACGCGTAGCCGGTGACGGGGTAACGCGTAATTCCCCGCCCTGGGTAGACATGTAAGGCACACGCGTACCCCCTGGTAAAGGCCAGGCCGGGGGAGGGGTGATTGCCTGAGCTGATACCTTCTGACCATGCCGATTGGTCCCTCCGTCTGGTTCTCGGGAGGTGTGACCTGAGGTGTAAACATTCACCTAAGGCGGGAGTGCCCTCTGAGAGGGTCCCCACAAGGAAGGAGCGCGCCATCGGAGACGCTGGCAATCATGGGGGATTCCTCCGCAATGGATTCTACTCCATCTCTTTCGACTTCGACCCAAAACCGGAAACGTGACCAGCCAACAGTGACACAAGTACTACCGCCTGCCCCACAGTTCCTCGTAGTTTCTCGATCTGAGGACGGAAAGGATTTTTCCTCTGTCAACCCTTTCGTTATTCAGAAGGGCGTAGATGCCATAGCCGGATCTGTCAAATCTTGTACCAGGTTGCGTAACGGCACCTTATTACTAGAAACTGAGAGTGCCTTTCAGGCACAAAAACTACTTCGGGCCACCCTCCTGTACACGTTCCCTGTCCGGGTGGAGGCCCACCGAACTTTGAATTCGTCTCGTGGTGTAGTCTATACTAGCTCCCTCGACGGATTGACTGACGAGGAGCTTCAATCATTCCTCGCTGAGCAGGGCGTGACGGCTGTCCATAGGGTCATGAAAAAGGTCTACAATGACCTTGTACCGACCCGGACAATTTTCTTGACCTTCGATAGTGTTAAGCTGCCTTCGCGCATCAAGGCGGGCTACGAGGTTATTTCTGTTTGCCCCTATGTCCCGACACCTACGCGCTGCTACCAGTGTCAGCGTTTCAATCACACTCGACAGTCTTGTTCCAATGCGGCTAAATGTGTCACCTGTGGCAGGGATGCCCATGAGGGTGACTGTCCACCTCCGTCTCCTCGTTGTGTGAACTGTCAGGGTGACCATGCAGCATCCTCCCGCGACTGTCCTGTCTATAAGGAAGAACGCTGTATCCAGGAAATTCGGGTCAAAGAGAAAGTGTCCACCTCGGCTGCTCGCAAGCTATTGGCTAGTAGGAAGCCCACGCTGCTCCCAGCGGGGAAATACAGTACTGTCCTCGCCTCTCCTCAGACTACCCGGGAGGTAGCAACCCAGACATGCGATCTGACCTTCAGCACCACGGTCGTCCGTTCGGCCAGTGCTAAGATCGCGCGGTCGACGTCTCCTCTTCCTCCCATCACCCCACAGACACGAGCACCTTCCTCAGCTTCTGCTAAGACGAAGACATCGAAGTCAGATGCACGGGCCTTCAAGAAGGAACCATCACGTGCAGACTTCCTCCGTACCTCGACCTCCCAGCCTTCGACCGGTACTTCCACTACACGTCCTTCCAAAAAGGCGCATAGGAAGCACAGTTCTCCTTCCCCGCCACGGCGCATTTCTTCTCTTGCGCCACCCAGCGGTTGCCGCCCCAGGCCGTCATCCGTTTCGCCTGGCCGCACCGCTGGTCGCCGTACATCTGGCCGTTCACTGGCGGAGGAAGCTCCCCCTCCCGGCCATCCTCCCGAGATGGCCGATGACCCTATAGACCCAATGGACGATGACTGTCCGCCTACTGATAGCGGCGGCAGTGCTTGCTCGAAGCCAGGCCCTAAGTGGCCTTCGAGGTGACCACTTCTCTCATCTTGCTTTTCTTACGATGGCACTTATTCACTGGAATATTCGCAGCATTCGCTCCAACCGAGAGGACTTGAAGTTGCTGCTCCGCTTGCACCGTCCGCTCGTCGTAGCCCTCCAGGAAACGAAGCTACGCTCATGCGATCAAAAATTGCCTTGGCACACTACACCTCTGTGCGTTTTGACCTACCCCCTGTGGTAGGTATCCCAGCTCATGGAGGGGTTATGTTGCTGGTCCGGGATGATATTTACTACGATCCCATCACGTTGCACACCGGCCTGCAGGCAGTTGCCATCCGCATTACTCTCCCCACTTTTACGTTTTCCTTTTGTACCGTTTACACTCCATCGTCATCTGCCGTTACCAGGGCAGACGTGATGCAACCTATTGCTCAGCTACCTGCACCATTTTTGTTAACTGGAGACTTCAATGCCCACCATCCCCTTTGGGGCTCTCCAGCATCCTGCCCGAGGGGCTCCTTGTTAGCAGACCTTTTCAACCAGCTCGATCTTGTCTGCCTCAATACTGGGGCCCCTACTTTTCTTTCGGACACATCTCACACCTATTCCCATTTAGAACTCTCTATATGTACTCCCCAACTTGCATGCCGGTTTGAGTGGTATGCACTTTCTGATACATATTCGAGCGACCACTTCCCGTGTGTTATCCGTCTCCTGCGGCATACCCCCTCTCCATGCTCCTCTAGTTGGACCATCTCCAAGTCAGACTGGGAGCTCTTCTCTTCCAGGGCGACCTTTCAGGATCAAACCTTCACAAGCTGCGATCGTCACGTCGCACACCTCACGGATGTCATTCTCGCTGCTGCTGAATATTCCATCCCTCACCCTACTTCTTCTCCACGTCACGTACTGGTCCCCTGGTGGACTGCAGCATGTAGAGACGCTTCACGTGTCGTCGACGTGCTTTACGCACAGTTAAACGCCACCCTATAGTGGCGAATTGTATCAATTATAAACGATTACGTGCTCAGTGTCGTCGTATTATCAAAGAAAGCAAGAAAGCCAGCTGGGCTGTTTTCACAAGCACCTTCAACAGTTGTACTCCTTCTGTTGTCTGGGGTAGCCTGCGCCGGCTATCTGGCACTAAGGTCCACTCACCAGTTTCTGGCTTGATGGTCGCGAATGACGTCCTTGTGGCCCCTGAGGCTGTCTCCAATGCCTTCGGCCGCTTTTTCGCCGAGGTTTCGAGCTCCGCTCATTACCACCCTGCCTTCCTCCCCCGCAAACAGGCAGAGGAGGCTAG
Source organism: Schistocerca serialis cubense (assembly GCF_023864345.2). Taxonomy (NCBI): domain Eukaryota; kingdom Metazoa; phylum Arthropoda; class Insecta; order Orthoptera; family Acrididae; genus Schistocerca; species Schistocerca serialis. The sequence continues at coordinate 808,148,224 of NC_064642.1, forward strand.
GCCACCTAACTTCCGCTCCTCGTATTGTGAAAGTTATCGAAAACGCACTTGGCCGATCACGGTCCTCTGCTCCAGGGCCAGATTCTATTCATATTCCGATGCTGAAGAACCTTTCTCCTGCGGGTAAAGGTTTTCTTCTTCGTACATACAATCGCATCTGGATTGAGGGACATGTTCCCGCATGCTGGCGCGAGTCTATTGTTGTCCCGATTCCTAAGCCGGGGAAGGACAGGCACTTGCCTTCCAGTTATCGACCTATCTCGCTTACCAGCTGTGTCTGTAAAGTGATGGAGCGAATGGTTAACTCTCGATTGGTTTGGCTGCTCGAGTCTCGACGCCTACTTACCAATGTACAATGTGGATTTCGTAGGCACCGCTCTGCTGTTGACCATCTGGTTACCTTGTCGACCTTCATTATGAATAACTTCTTGCGGAAGCGCCCGACCGCGGCTGTGTTCTTTGATTTGGAGAAGGCTTACGACACCTGTTGGAAGGCGGGCATTCTCCGCACCATGCATACATGGGGCCTTCGCGTCGCCTCCCTCTTTTTATTCGTTCCTTTTTAATGGATCGACAGTTCAGGGTACGTGTGGGTTCTGTCCTGTCCGACACCTTTCGCCAGGAGAATGGGGTGCCACGGGGCTCAGTTTTGAGCGCCGCTCTCTTCGCCATCGCGATCAATCCAATAATGGATTGCCTCCCAGCTGATGTATCAGGCTCCCTTTTCGTGGACGATTTTACCATCTATTGCAGCGCGCAGTGTACATGTGTCCTGGAGCGCTGTCTTCAGCGTTCTCTTGACCGTCTTTACTCCTGGAGTGTCGCCAATGGCTTCCGTTTTTCTGCCGAGAAGACGGTCTGTATTAACTTCTGGCGCTACAAAGAGTTTCTCCCACCGTCCGTACGACTCGGTCCCGTTGCTCTCCCAATCGTGGAGACAACCAAATTTTTAGGCCTTACATTTGACAGGAAACTTAGCTGGTCTCCACATGTGTTATATTTGGCCGCCCGTTGTACCCGTTCTTTAACTGTCCTCCGTGTTCTCAGTGGTCTGTCGTGGGGAGCGGATCGAACCGTCCTACTTCGTCTATATCGGTCGATCGTCCGCTCCAAGCTGGATTATGGGAGCTTCGTATACTCCTCTGCACGGCCATCCATCTTACGCCGCCTCAACTCCATACAACATCGGGGTTTACGACTTGCGATCGGAGCATTCTATACCAGTCCCGTAGAGAGTCTTCATGCTGACGCTGGCGAATTGCCACTCACCTACCGGCGCGATATACTGCTTTGTCGGTATGCCTGTCGGCTACTGTCAATGCCCGACCATCCGTCTTATCGTTCCTTTCTTGACGACTCTCTTGACCGTCAATACGGGTTGTATGTCTCTGCTCTGCTACCCCCCTGGAGTTCGCTTTCGTCGCCTCCTTCAACACCTTACTTTTTCACTCCCTGCAACTTTCGAGTGGGCGAGAGCCGCACGCCACCTTGGCTCCAGGCTCAGGTCCGCGTTAACCTTGACCTCAGCTCGCTCCCAAAAGAGGTCACCCCCGGTTCGGTCTACCACTCCCGTTTTTTGGAACTTCGTTCGAAGTTCAACAACATGACTTTCATTTATACAGATGGCTCTAAGACCAATGACGGGGTCGGGTGTTCCTTTATTGTCGAGGCACAAATTTTCAAATACCGGCTCCATGGCCATTGTTCGGTCTTCACAGCTGAGCTCTTTGCCCTCTACCAGGCTGTTCTTTACATCTGCCGCCACCGACATTCTGCTTATGTCATCTGCTCAGATTCCCTGAGCGCCATCCAGAGCCTCAGTGATCCGTACCCGGTTCACCCTTTCGTACACCGGATCCAACACTCTCTTCAGCAGCTGGTGGACGTCGGTTCTCCAGTTAGCTTTATGTGGGTTCCTGGCCATGTCGGTATCCCTGGGAACGAAGCTGCAGATGCCGCGGCCAAGGCTGCGGTCCTCCAGCCTCGGACAGCTTCTTGTTGCGTCCCTTCGTCCGATTTTAGCAGGATGATTTGTCGGCGCATCTTATCTCTGTGGCATGCCGATTGGGCTGCACTTACAGACAACAAGCTTCGGGCCTTAAAACCTCTTCCTGTGGCTTGGACGTCCTCCTCACGCCCTTCTCGTCGGGAGGAGGTCGTTTTAGCCCGGTTAAGAATTGGACACTGCCGGTTCAGCCATCGCCATCTGCTGACGGCTGCGCCGGCGCCGTTCTGCCCATGTGGGCACTTGCTGACGGTTAAACACATTTTAATGTCCTGTCCAGATCTTAACACACTGCGCCTCGATCTTAACCTGCCAAATACTTTCGATGCCATTTTAGCGGATGACCCACGAGCAGCTGCTCGTGTTCGTTTTATCAATTTGACAAACCTCGCTAAGGACATTTGATGATGCTGTTTTTTAATCCTATGCCTGTCAGTCTGTCTTTTATCATGTTTTCCCTTTTAGTTGTTGTGGTCAACTTGTGCCTCGCGGTGCATTCCTAGAGTAGTCAGGGCGCTAATAACCATTGAAGTTGTGCGCCCTAAAACCACAAAAAAAAAAAAAAAAAAAATGAGGAGCTCAGGGCCAACCTGGAGCGCCGAGGCGTGCATTTCGTCCGGCGAGTCCAGCGCAGCCCCAAAGACCGTCGCATCGACACCGGGGCCTTTATCCTCGCCTCCGAGAGGGACGTTGTCCTGGAGAAGGTAAAGGTGATGTGCTACCGGTGCGACGTGCGACCTTACGTCCTGCCCCCATATGCGCTGTTTTTGGTGTTTGTGCTTTGGGCACATGTCATCACGGTGTGAGGCTGAGCCCCTTTGTGGCGATTGTGAACGTCCTCTTCGTGAGGAACACACATGCACCCCACCACCTCGGTGCGTTAATTGTCCTGGCATCCACTCGCCTAGATCCTTAGACTGCCCCGCGTATCAGAAGAAGAAGATTCAAGAACTCAAAACTTTGAATCGTCTCTCTTATTCTGAGGCCAGGAAGAAGTATGACCGCCTCCATCCTGTGACGTTGACCACTTCGTTTGCCTCAGTCATGTCCACCCCTTCCACAGTATCCTCACCCCAATCCTGTCCCCCCTCCACCTCCTCCCCCTATCCGGGATCTATGCCTCCGCCTCCCAAATCCCTCCCTTCCAAATCCTCCTCCCCCACAGCCCCCGCCCCCTCTGCCCCAGGGGCCACCCTTCCTCCTCCTTCCCCTCCCCCCCGCCACCTGAGAAGCGATCCTCTTCTAAGGCGTCCATCGGGGAAACGTTACGGACCCCAGCTTCCGAGGTCCGGCGTTCCAAAACGGACCCCACGCGTGAGGACCTTCTTTGGGTCCAGCCCACCATCCCTGTGCCTCCTCAGACTTCCAAGAAGGCCTCCAAGAAGAAATTTCTCCCCCCAGGGGGTCCACAACTCTTTTGTGGACACGTGCGTAGCGAGCACGGGACCCCGAGCTAATGTGGCCCTCGTTCCTTTCCGGGCTGCATACCTTCCCTTCCCTTTCCGCATCCCTCCCCGTCCCCCATCTTCGCCCCCCCCCCCCCTCACCTCTGTCTCTTTCCTTCCCTTACTCCCCCTCTGGGAGTATGGTTTGTGCCTACGTCCGGAGACGGACGCTCGAAACTGTTCCAAATTCCTTGCTTTCTACACGTGCAAGTCCTCGTCCTTCCTCTGTCCTTCTCTTTTCCTTCCCTCTTCTCCTTGCCCTTTTCTCCACTGCGGCGTTTGAGACCCCCTCTTCTTTCCTTTCCCTGTCTCTTTTTTCCTCCCTCTGCGTGTCTGAAGGCCGACCCACGCACTTCCATGCGTAGCCGGTGACAGGGTAACGCGTAATTCCCCGCCCCGGGTAGACAGGTAGGACATTAGGTACCCCCTGGTAACGGCCAGGCCCAGGGAGGGGTGATAACCCGAGCTGATACCTTCCGAAAATGCCGATTGGTCCCTCTGTCCGTTTGTTGGGAGGTGTGACCTGAGGTGTGAACAATCACCTAAGGCGGGTGTGCCCTCGGTGAGGGCCCCCACAAGGGAGGAGCGCGCTATCGGAGACGCCGGTAATCATGGGGGATTCTTCCGCAATGGTTTCCTCACCTTCCAATATGTCGGCTCACAAACGTAAGTTCACTGAGTCTCAGCCACAGACAGTTCTTCCATCGTTGCCACAGTTCCTTGTTGTTTCTCGGTCTGACGAAGGTCACGACTTTTCCACGGTCAACCCTTTCATTATTCAGAAAGGTGTCGACGCAATTGCGGGTCCTGTAAAGTCTTGTTCCAGATTACGGAATGGCACCCTGTTGTTAGAAACACACAGTGCCCTCCAGGCTCAAAAATTGCTGCGTACTTCTCCGCTCCACACCTTCCCTGTCCGGGTGGAACCGCACCGTACCTTAAATTCCTCGTGTGGAGTCGTTTATACACGCTCCCTCGATGGATTGTCTGACGAAGAAATTCAGCACTACCTGTCTGACCAGGGCGTCACCGCTGTTCATCGGGTTATGAAAAGGGTTGACTCAAACATCATTCCAACCCGCACTGTCTTCTTGACATTTGACAAAGTTCAACTCCCATCAAAAATCAAAGCAGGCTAGGAGATAATTTCCGTTCGCCCTTATGTCCCAAACCCTACGCGTTGCTATCGATGTCAGCGGTTCAATCACACCAGCCAGTCCTGTTCCAATCCGGCCAAATGTGTTACGTGTGGCAAGGATGCCCATAAGGGTGCTTGTCCACCTCCATCCCCTCACTGCATCAACTGTATGGGTGACCACGCTGCTTCCTCTCGAGATTGCCCCGTTTTTAAGGATGAAAAGCTCATCCAGCTAATAAGAGTGAAGGAAAAGGTGTCGACCTTTGCTGCTCGAAAATTATTCGCCAGTCGACAGCCCACCGTGCCTCAGAAAGGAAAATACAGCACTGTCCTTGCTTCTCCTCGGCCAACAAAGGAGGCGGAAACGCAGATTTGCGACCTCACATTTAGTACCACGGTTGTCAGATCGGCCAGCGCAAAGATCGCCCGTTCAACCTCACCACTTTCGCCTGCCCACTCTATGGCTCACCCTTCGTCGGGTTCTGCTAAATCTCGAGCCCAAAAGTCAGACGCCAAGTCTTCGAAAAAAGAGCATTCTCGTGAAGAGTTTTTACGTACTGCAACTTCCCAACCATCGGTTCCTCCTTCATCTAAACATCATACCTCCAAGAAGGCTACGAAGAAACACATTTCCTCCCCTTCTCCGCCAAGGCGTGTCCCATCTACAGCACCACCTGGCGGAAATCGCCCTCGCCCATCTTCTGTGTCGCCGAGGCGCAGTGCTGGTGGCCGGTCAACTGGCCGATCGTTGGTGGCAGGAGCTGCTCCTGACCAACCTATGGATCAGGATCTTCTGCCTTCGACTGAATGCCATTCCATGCTGTCGGTCGCAAGCTCTGAGCAGTCGTTGAGTTGACAGCACCCTTGGTCACGTTTCTCCATTTTCTGTTCACCCTATGTCCATTATCCACTGGAATATCCGCGGCATTCGATCCAATCGGGATGAATTGTCGATCCTCTTACGATCCTACTCGCCGGTCATCTTCTGTCTTCAGGAAACAAAGCTGCGTCAACATGACCGCTTTGTTCTCCCTCATTTTCAGTCCGTCCGATATGACCTCCCCTCTGTTGAAGGCACTCCAGCCCATGGAGGACTCATGATTCTGCTCCATGATACTCTCCATTATCACCCAATCCCCTTAAACACTTCCTTCCAAGCTGTCGCCGTCCGTCTTTCCCTTTCTGGATACACGTTCTCTCTTTGTACGGTATACATTCCATCGTCTACACCACTGGCACGAGCTGATCTCCTTCATCTTCTTGGTCAGCTTCCACCCACCTATTTGCTGGTTGGTGACTTCAATGCCCACCACCCGCTTTGGGGATCTCTACATCCTTGTCAACGTGGCTCACTATTGCTAGACGTCTTCCACCAAGTGGATCTAGTTTGCCACAACACTGGGGTCCCCACATTTTTGTCTGCCTCCACGGCAAATTTATCTCATTTGGACCTTGCGGTCGGTACTGTTCCGTTAGCTCGGCGCTTCGAATGGTTCGCCCTTGATGATACACACTCGAGTGACCACTTTCCACGTGTTCTTCGACTGCAGCCTCAACTGCCATATATGCGCTCGCGACGCTGGAAGTTTGCCCAAGCCGATTGGACACTTTTTTCGTCTCTAGCGACATTCGATGACCGTTGCTTTCCCAGCGTCGACGATGAGGTCACACATGTTGCCGACGTTATTCTCACAGCTGCGGAACGTTTAATACCACGCACCTCCGAATTGCCCCGGCGCCCCCCAGTTCCTTAGCGGAACGAGGCATGCCGTGACGCAATACGTGAGCGGCGACGTGCTCTTCGCATTTTCCGTCACCATCCAATTTTGGCCAACTGTATCCGATATAAGTAGCTCCGTGCGAGATGCCGCCGCGTCATCCGCGATAGCAAAAAGGCAAGCTGGAAATTCTTTATTAGCTCAGTTAACACCTTCACTCACTCCTCGGAAGTTTGTAGTCGGCTTCGACGGTTCTCAGGCGCGCCTAGTTTCTCCCCGGTCTCTGGGCTCACTGTCGCGCATGATACCATAGTGGACCCCGTCGCAATTTCTAACTCATTGGGTCAGCACTTTGCTGAGATTTCGAGCTCTTCAAATTACCCGCCAGCGTTTCTCCCGAAGAAACGTGCAGCGGAAGTGCGACATCTTGCTTTCTCCTCTCACAATCACGAAAGCTACAATACTGTTTTCTCCATGCGGGAACTCCAACATGCCCTCTCTCCTTCTCGCTCCTCCGCGCCAGGACCGGATGGTATCCATGTCCAAATGTTGCTGCATTTATCAACCCATAGCCTGCGTTACCTCCTTCGCCTTTATAATCGAATTTGGACCGACAGTACGTTTCCCAGGCGATGGCGGGAAGCTATTGTCGTTCCCGTTCCGAAACCTGGAAAGGACAAACATCTCCCCTCTAGCTATCGCCCCATTTCTCTCACGAGTAGTGTCTGTAAGGTTTTGGAGCGTATGGTGAATTACCGTTTAGCTTGGTGGCTGGAATCCCGCAGTCTTTTAACACCAGCCCAATGCGGATTCCGACAGCATCGTTCTGCCGTAGACCATCTTGTTGCTCTCTCCACTTATATCATGAACAATTTCCTCCGGAAACGCCAAACGGTAGCAATATTTTTTGATCTGGAGAGAGCATACGATACCTGTTGGAGGACAGGCATCCTCCGCACACTGTTCTCTTGGGGCTTTCGGGGCCGGCTGCCCCTTTTTCTTCGCGAATTTATGGCAGAGCGCACATTTAGGGTGCGGGTGAATACTACTCTCTCCCGTACTTTCTCCCAAGAAAACGGGGTACCCCAGGGCTCCGTGCTGAGTGTTGTACTGTTTGCCATCGCCATTAATCCAATTATGGATTGTCTCCTTCCTGATGTCTCGGGCTCCCTCTTTGTGGACGATTTTGCGATCTACTACAGCTCTCAACGGACCAGCCTTCTTGAAAGACGTCTTCAAGGATGTCTCGATCGCCTCCACTCGTGGAGCATCGAAACCGGCTTCCATTTCTCACCCAGTAAGACCGTTTGTGTTAATTTTTGGCGACGTAAGGAGTTCCTTCCGCCCTCCTTACATCTAGGTCCTGTCAACCTTCCGTTTTCCGACGTCGCTAAATTCTTGGGTCTTATGTTTGACAAAACTGTGCTGGTCCTCCCACGTTTCCTATCTTTCGGTTCGCTGTCTGCGTTCCCTTAACACCCTCCGTGTCCTGAATGGTACCGCTTGGGGAGCGGACCGAGTGGTCCTTCTCCGCCTCTATCGCGCCTTAGTGCGCTCGAAATTGGATTATGGAAGCATAGTCTACTCCTCTGCTCGGCCGTCTATTCTTCGGCGTCTCGACTCTATCCACAGTGGATTACGTTTAGTGTCTGGAGCTTTTTACACCAGCCCTGTGGAAAGCCTTTATGCTGAGACTGCTGAACCTCCGCTATCCAATCGGCGGGCAGTCCTTCTGAGTCGTTATGCTAGCCATCTGTCTTCCATGCCTGCTAGTCCAGCCCATGACCTTTTTTTCGACGCCTCCCTTGATGTCGGGTATGCAGGTCGCTCCTCCTCCCTACTACCCCCGGGAGTCCGCTTCCGTCAACTGCTCCATTCTCTTTCCTTCCGCTTTCCTAAAACCTTCTTGACAACTTGGGGTACAGCACCGCCTTGGCTCCGTCCCCGGATCGACTTGCTCAGAGACCTATGTCAATTTCCCAAGGATGGTACCCCTACACTTGTTTACCGTCGGGCATTTGCTGCTCTATGTGCACAAATGACGGAAGCCACATTTATTTACACCGATGGCTCGAAAACATCGTTAGGTGTAGGGAGTGCCTATATTGTTGGCGTCACCCCAAATCACTTTCGGCTTCCCGACCAGTGTTCTGTTTATACTGCGGAGCTTTACGCTGTTCTCCAGGCTGTCCACTACATCCGCCGCCATCAGCGGATACAGTACGTAATCTGCTCAGATTCTTTCAGCTCTCTCCTCAGTCTCCAAGCTCTTTACCCTGTGCACCCTCTGGTCCACCGGATTCAGGACTGTCTGCGCTTGCTCCACCTGGGGGGCGTCTCAGTGGCGTTCCTCTGGCTCCCGGGACACGCTGGTATCTGTGGAAATGAGGCGGCTGATACAGCGGCCAAGGCTGCAGTCTCTCTTCCTCGGGCAGCTATTCAGTCTCTTCCGTTTACCGATCTACGGAGCGGTTTATGTCGCCAAGTTGCGGAAAGTGAAAGCCCTTCCTTGCGCTTGGACCTCTTCCTCCCGAACGCGTCGTCAGGAGGAGGTAATTTTAGCTAGACTCCGAATAGGGCACTGTCTTTTTAGCCATCGACATCTTTTAAGCGGTGATCCTCCCCCACTCTGTCCCCACTGCTGTCAGCTGTGGACGGTCAGACACCTTTTAATTGAATGCCCCTATTTTAATCCGTTACGCTCCCGTCTACAGCTATCGCCTGATCTATCGTCGATTTTAGCAGATGACACGCGCTCAGCTGACCGCGTTCTACAGTTTATTAGTGACAGTGAAATGACGTCAGTCATTTGAAGCTTTTTTTGGGGGACAACCAACCCCTTTCTATAGTGGATTTTTAAGCATTCCTTCTGCCCTTAGTTTCTCAAATTTTATGACCTTGTTCCCAATGCTGCTGATTTTAAATTCCGTTTTTTTCCTGTTTTCTACGTCACGGGCTGGGCGCTAATGACCATAGAAGTTTTGCGCCCTAAAACCACAAACAAAAAAAAATAGAAGAAATTTCTATCCCCCTCTCCACCACGGCGCGTTTCGTCTGACGGTCCATCCGTGAGTCGCTGCTCCTGGCCGTAATCAGTTTCGCCAGGACGCTCTACTGCCGGGCGCTCAGCTGGCCTCTCGTCGGCAATTTATGCTGCCCTCCTACACAACCCGGGACAGCGGCCGCAGGTGGCGACGACTCGATGGAACAGGATCCGCTTCCTGCCGGTGGTAGCGTTGTTCCCTCGAAACCTGGCCCTCCGCGGCCATCGAGGTGACCAGCTCTTCCCCGTCTCGTTGCCCCAACTTTTTGACTAGCAATGGCGTTGTTTCATTGGAACATAAGAGGTATTCGATCTAATCGGGAGGAATGAAAACTGCTCCTCCGCGTGCACTGTGCACTTGTCCTTGGTCTCCAGGAAACCAAGTTGCGCCCAACTGACCGTATTGCCTTCACCCACTATACCTCGGAGCGGTATGACCTCACCCCTGTGGACAGTATCCCAGCTCATGGTGGGGTCATGTTGCTCGTTCGGGACGATGTCTATTACCATCCCATCCCATTGACCACCCCACTCCAAGGAATAGCTGTCCATATTACTCTTTCTGCTTTTACTTTTTCAGTTTGTACCATCTACACTCCATCGTCATCAGCAGTTAGTCAGGCTGACATGATGCACCTGATTGTTCAGCTTCCTCCACCGTTTTTATTGTTTGGCGACTTCTATGCCCATCATCCCCTTTGGGGCTCTCCTGCATCCTGTCAGAGGCTCACTCTTGGCGGATGTCTTCAACCATCTCAATCTGTCTCCCTCAATAATGGCGCCCCGACTTTCCTCTCGGACTCTACTCATACCTACTCCCACTTGGACCTTCTGATCTGTTCTACAACTCTTGCCTGTCAGTTCGAGTGGTATGTCCTTTCTGACACCTATTCGAGCGACCACTTCCCCTGTGTCGTTCATCTCCTGCAGCACACCCCATCGCCATGTCCTTTGAGCTGGAACATACAGAAAGCTGACTGGGGACTTTACTCCTTCCTGGCGACCTTTCCGGACCACGATTTTCTCAGTTGTGACAGTCAAGTCGAATATCTCACGGCTGTTATCGTCAATGCTGCCGAACGTTCCATTCCTCATACTACATCTTCACGTCGCGTTTCCGTCTCCTGGTGGAATGAGGCTTGTAGAGACGCTATCCATGCTCGACGACGTGCTTTACACACCTTTCGCCGCCATCCTACGTTGGCGAATTGTATTGGATACAAACGACTCCGAGCGCAATGCCGTAGAGTCATCGACAGCAAAAAAGCTTGTTGGGCCTCTTTCACCAGCTCCTTTAACAGTTTTACTCCCTCTTCCGTCGTTTGGGCTGGCCTGCGCCGGCTGTCGGGCATTAAGGCCCACTCCTCGGTACCTGGCCTGACCTCCGGTAATGAGGTCCTTGTTGATCCTGTGGCTGTCTCCAACGCCTTTGGCCGCTTTTTCGCGGAGGTTTCAAGCTCCGCCCATAACTATCCTGCCTTCCTTCCCAGGAAAGAGGCAGAAGAGGCTCGGCGACCTTCCTTCCACTCGCTGAATCTGGAAACTTATAATGCCCCCTTTACTATGCGGGAACTCGAACGTGCGCTTGCACTGTCCCGGTCCTCTGCTCCGGGGCCAGATGCCATTCACGTTCAGATGCTGGCACACCTTTCTCTGGCAGGCAAAAACTTCCTTCTTCGTACCTACAGTCACGTCTGGACCGAAGGTCAGGTCCCCATGCATTGGCGTGACGCCGTCGTTGTTCCTATACCCAAACCTGGGAAGGATATACACCTTCCTTCAAGTTATTGCCCTATTTCTCTTACAAGCTTTGTCTGTAAGGTGATGGAGCGCATGGTTAATGCTCGGTTAGTTTGGAGTCTTGAATCTCGACGGCTACTTACCAATGTTCAATGCGGCTTTCGTCGCCGCCGCTCCGCTGTTGACCACCTAGTGACCTTGTCGACATTCATCATGAACAACTTTTTGCGAAGGCGCCAAACGGTAGCCGTGTTCTTCGATTTGGAGAACTCTTACGATACCTGTTGGAGAGGAGGTATCCTCCGCACTATGCACAGGTGGGCCCTACGCGGTCGCCTGCACCTTCTTGATTCCTTTTTAACGGATCGAAAGTTTAGGGTACGTGTGGGTTTCGTATTGTCTGACGTCTTTCTCCAGGAGAACGGAGTGCCTCAGGGCTTCGTCTTGAGCGTAGCCCTTTTTGCCATCGCGATCAATCCACTTATGGATTGCATTCCACCTAATGTATCAGGCTCTCTCTTTGTCGATGACTTCACGATCTACTGCAGTGCCCAGAGAACATGCCTCCTGGAGCGCTGCCTTCAGCGTTGTCTAGACAGCCTATACTCATGGAGCGTGGCAAATGGCTTCCGGTTCTCTGAAGAGAAGACGGTTTGTATTAACTTTCGGCGATATAAAGCGTTCCTTCTGCCATCCTTACATCTCGGTCCCATTGTTCTCCCTTTCGTGGAAACAACTAAGTTTCTAGGGCTCACATTGGACAGGAAACTTCGTTGGCCTCCGCATGTCTCCTATTTGGCGGCCCGTTGTACACGTTCCCTTAATGTCCTCAGAGTTCTTCGTGGTTCATCTTGGGGAGTGGATCACACTGTCCTGCTTCACTTGTATCGGTCCATAGTCCGATCGAAGCTGGATTATGGGAGCTTCGTCTACTCGTCTGCTCGGCCATCCCTCCTATGCAGTCTCAACTCCATCCACCATCGGGGGTTACGTCTTGCGACCGGAGCCTTCTACACTAGTCCCATCGAGAGTCTTCAAGCTGAAGCTGCCGAATTACCACTGATCTACCGGCGCGACGTACTGCTGTGTCGGTATGCCTGCCGGCTGTTGTCAATGCCTGATCAGCCCTCTTATCAGTCCTCCTTCGCCGATTCTCTCGACCGTCAGTATGGGTTGTATCTGTCTGCCCTGCTGCCCACTGGAGTCTGCTTCCGTCGCCTGCTTCGACAATTGGGTTTTGCCCTCCCTACCACCTTCAGAGAGGGTGAGAGCCCGACACCACTTTGGCTCCAGGCTCTGGTTCATATTTATCTCGACATCAGCTCAGTCCCGAAGGAGGGTACTCCGGCTGCAGTGTATTGCTCACGGTTTGTCGAACTTCGTGCTCGACTTGCCGGTCACACCTTTATTTACACCGATGGCTCCAAAACTGACGATGGTGTTGGCTGTGCCTTTGTCGTCGGGGCCGCCACCGTTAAATACCGGCTCCTCGACCAATGTTCCAGCTTTACAGCAGAGCTTTTTGCTCTCCATCAGGCCGTTCAGTATGCCCACCGCCACCGCCATTGATCGTATGTACTCTGCTCTGATTCCCTCAGTGCTCTTCAGAGCCTTGGAGCTCCCTATCCGGTCGATCACTTGGTGCAACGGATCCCGCAGTCCCTCCATTCTTACGCTGATAATGGTTCTCCTGTCAGCTTTCTGTGGGTTCCCGGACATGTAGGAGTGCCTGGGAATGAGGCTGCAGATGCTGCAGCCAAGGCTGCAGGCCTCCTGCCTCGGCCAGCCTCCCATTGTGTCCCGTCATCTGTCGTTCATGGCGTTGTTTGTAAGAGGCTTGTGTCGTTGTGGTGGGATGCTTGGTCATCCCTCCAAGGAAACAAGCTCCGGGCAATAAAACCGCTCCCAACTGCTTGGACATCCTCCTCCCGACCATCTCGACGAGAAGAGGTCCTTCTGACCAGGTTGCGGATTGGGCATTGCCGGTTTAGCCACTGCTACCTGCTCTCCGGTGACCCAGCCCCACAGTGCCCTTGTGGTCAAGCATTAACAGTGCGCCGTGTTTTATTGTCGTGTGCCCGCTTCAATCAATCTCGTGTTGTCCTGTCCCTGCCATCTACTTTACCGGATATTTTAGCTGATGACGCTCGAGCAGCTGCTCGTGTTCTGCGTTTTACAACTTTGACTGGATTGTCCAAAGACATCCAACCTTTTTACTTATCTGCATCTTTGTCAGGACTTACTGGTATCCCCCCCACCCCTTGAGTTTTACTAGATTCCATGTGCTCTAACAACTGTGACTGGGCGCTAATGACCTAAGTAGTTGAGCGCCCTTAAACCCCACAACAAAAAATCTCATCAGATTATCACCACCATTTTTCTCCTCGTCACCTCTATAGAATGTAATTCTCTCACCCCATCTGCCACCTATTGCCCTGACTACATGCCCACCTACCTCCACTTCCTTCCCCCCACCTCTTGACCATTTTCTGTTTCCATGTCAACACAATTAATTCTCAGCAAGCATTTCTCCACTGCTATCTACGCAAACTTTTGATTCTTGTAAGTCTGTGTGTACCTGCCCCACATCAATCCTCTCAATACTCAAACCCCCCAGGGGGTCCACAACTCTTTCGTGGATACGTGCGTGGCGAGCACGGGGCCCCGAGCCATTGCAGCCTTCTTTCTCTCCCGGGCTGCATTTCCTTTCCCTTCCCCTCCTTTCCCCTCCATACCCCTTTCCCCTCGCCCTCTCCTCTCCCTCTATTGGTGTCCTTGCTTATGTTGGCCCCCGCTATCCTCCTGGTTCTGTTGGTTTTACACTCTGGCTTTGTTGCGTAATCATCTCCTCCTTTTGGCATTCCTTGGTCCCCCTCTGGGGTTTGACCTCCATTCCAAAATTTCTCTTCCGTAGTGTGAGCCATTTGGGGAAGAGCACCTTACCTAGTGTCTCCGACGTGTGCCCTCCTAGTATATTCCACCTTTTCTTCTACGTCGTTGTCTGATGCTAGGGTGCATAGCCAGCACGGTAGCCAGCCCGTGTGGTGGGGTCGCTATGTACCCTTTTGGTTGAGCCCCCTGAACACACAGGGATCACACTTCTGATACCTGAGCTGTGACCTCCTCATGCATGCCTTGGAGTGGTTGCTCGTCATCCTGGAGCATCGGAACTCCCGGCAATGGCCGCCGTGCCAGACGGCCCTTGCTGTGGCTGGGTGGCGCCCGTGAGGAGAGCCCCTGATCGGAGTGGGTGGTATCAGGGCGGACGCTATGCGGATGAAACGCATAAGGGTCCAAACCTCTGGCCGCTCTTCTGCGGCCGTCTCTCTGCGTGGTACTGATTCCTCAAGTGCTGCTTCTCTTGCCCCTTCGGCCTTCCCTTCCGTGGCTACCCCCTGGGAGGAGGGTCAGGCCCGTCGTCTAGGGGCAAAACCTTTCCCCCGTTATCTAGTTTGCACCAGGACTGATGGAGATACTTTCACCAGTGTCAAACCTTTATTCTTTGTGGAACACATTGAAGACAAGTTCGGCGAAGTGGACTCCCTGAGCAAGATGCGGTCGGGTTCATTACTGATAAAAACTGTTTCGGCTGCCCAATCTGCGGCCCTTCGTGCCTGTACCCATCTTGGCACAATTCCCGTGTCCATTACCCCTCACCAGTCTCTAAATATGGTACAAGGTGTGATTTTTCACAGAGACCTCATCCTTCAAACTGATGAGGAACTTCGGGACAATCTCGGACGGCGGGGTGTTCACTTTGTTCGGCGTGTTCAGAAGGGTCCTAAAGATAATCGTATTGATACTGGTGCCTTTATCCTGGCCTTTGAAGGGGATACCCTTCCTGAGAAAGTTAAGATTATGGTCTATCGCTGTGATGTGAAGCCGTACATCCCACCTCCTATGCGGTGTTTTAAGTGCTTGCGTTTTGGCCACATGTCTTCTCGCTGTACCCAGGACCCTCTCTGTGGTGACTGTGGACGTCCACTCCATGAGGCGAGTCCCTGTGTTCCCCCTCCTGTATGTGTAAATTGTCATGGTAGTCATTCTCCACGTTCAGCAGATTGCCCAGTCTATAAGAAAGAAAAAAAAGATACAGGAGTATAAGTCTCTTGATCGTTTAAGCTACACAGAGGCCCGTAAGAAATACGCACGATTGCACCCTGTGTCCATGACATCTAGTTACGCCTTGGTTACATCTTCATCCCTTCCTCCCCCGTCCTTACCCCCGTCCCGGACCCCTCTCCTTCCCCCCTCCCCTGCGGCTCCCACACCTTCTCCTCTGGGCGCCGCTCCCCCTCCCCAGCCGGAGAAGTGTCCCACTCCTTCGGCGTCTGCCGGTCAAGGGCGCCTCTCCCGGGATGCCCCTTCCCGGCACCTTCCAGGTCAAAGGTCTGCTGCAGCGCGGCGACCGCGAGAGCCGCGGTCTATCGGCCCCCAGGTCGCCCGGTCTCTTTCTGTTCCTGATCTTGCTGCAGCTGGCTCCATTATGCCACACAGCCCTCCTCGATCTCAGCCTGAAAAGAAGAAACATAAGTCCCGCGACAAAGAGCCTCTGGTGTCACCGGAGGTCCCTTCCCCGGCTTCACAACCGGATTCTGACCTGTCGTTTATGGATGTCGCCCCCTCCTTGTCGGTGACAGGTGGGGACCCGGCGGTATGACTGGATTTAGCGTGTTCAGCCCTCATTTAAACCATCGTTCTGTGGTTCTCCAATGGAATTGTAATGGCTACTATCGTCACCTTCCGGAATTGAAATCCCTTCTTTCGTCCTACTCAGCAGCTTGTGTGGTTCTCCAGGAATCTCATTTTACTGATGCTCACTCACCGACCCTCCGTGGGTTCCGTGTTTTCTGTCGAAATCGGGTCGGACCCTTGCGGGCTTCTGGTGGCGTTTGTACGTTGGTCCGTACAGACATTGCTAGCACGTGGATTCCTCTCCAAACTACATTGGAAGCAGTTGCTGTTAGGGTCCACTTAGACTCTGCAGTCACAGTATGCAATCTTTATCTCCCTCCTGACAGGACTCTTACACCTGCTGCCTTAACCACCCTTCTTCAGCAACTTCCTCCTCCCTTCCTCCTCCTTGGGGATTTTAATGCTCATCATCCTTTGTGGGGCAGTGCCTTTCCATCTAGACGAGGTCTTCTTATCGACCAATTTATTGCAGACCACGACCTGTGCCTTCTTAATGATGGCTCCCCTACTCATTTCAGTGCTGGTCATGGTACCTTTTCTGCCATTGATCTTTCTCTTTCTTCTCCCTCTCTCCTCCCTTCATTACACTGGTCGCCACACGACGACCTTTGTGATAGTGGCCATTTCCCGTTGATTATCACGCTCCCTTCCCGCTCCCCGATGGAGAGGTTACCTCGTTGGTCTTTCCACCGCGCCGATTGGCCTCTATATACTGCACAGGTCGAGTTTTCTCCCTCTTTGTCGGGTTGTATTGATGACGTCCTACGTGACGTGTCTGACGCGATTGTTCGCTCTGCTAACCTTGCTGTCCCGCGCTCATCTGGACAATTTCGTCGTCGGCAAGTCCCGTGGTGGAGTACGGCCATTGCCATTGCCATCCGTGATCGCCGTCGAGCTTTGCAACACTTTAAGAGGCACCCATCTGTAGCCACCCTTTCTACCTTTAAGCGCCTTCGCGCTAAAGCCCGTTATTTAATCAAACAGAGCAAGCGGATATGTTGGGAACGATTCGTTTCTTCCCTTGGTTCCACTGTCCCTCTGTCACGGGTATGGGCTACACTTCGCTCTCTCCAAGGTTGCCATCGGCAGTCCACCCTCCCAGGCCTTCACCTCCCAGATGGCATTTGTACGGACCCATTAGTTCTCGCAGAACATCTTGCGACCCATTTTGCAGTGGCATCAGCGTCGGCCTCCTATCCAGCTGCTTTCCTTCATCAAAAACAGCAGGCTGAAGCTGTCACCTTATGTTTCACCACTTGTGAGTCAGAATCTTACAACGAACCTTTCACTGAATGGGAATTTCTTTCTGCTCTATCTGCTTCTCATGATACGGCTCCTGGCCCAGATTCCATTCATAACCAGCTGCTTCAACATCTCAGTGCTCCACAACGGCACCATCTTCTTCGGGTGTTTAACCGTATCTGGCTCCAGGGTGACTTCCCTTCTCAGTGGAGGGATAGCATTGTGGTTCCTGTCCTTAAGCCTGGTCAGAACCCCCTATCTGTTGACAGCTATCGGCCAATTAGTTTGACCAATGTTGGTTGTAAGTTACTTGAACGGCTGGTAGCCCGTCGGCTCACTTGGGTCCTCGAATCTCGGGATCTATTGTCCCCTTACCAGTGTGGCTTTCGAGAGGGACGATCTCCAATCGATCATTTGCTTCGCTTGGAATCCGCAGTTCGGCAGGCTTTTTCCCAGCGCCGCCATTTGGTTGCAGTGTTTTTTGACCTTCGCAAGGCCTATGACACGGCCTGGCGCCATCACATCTTACTAACCCTTCATCAGTGGGGTCTTCGGGGCCCACTCCCGATTTTTATCCGCCAGTTCCTGATCCATCGGTCATTCAGAGTTCGAGTTGGTACTGCTTTTAGTTCTCCACGGACCCAGGAGACGGGCATCCCACAGGGTTCTGTCTTGAGTGTCCTTCTTTTCCTCATTGCTATCGATGGACTTGTGGCCTCTGTCGGTCCCTTGGTCGCCCCTGCCCTGTATGTGGATGATTTCTGCATTTGGGTTAGTTCCTCCTCGATGCCATCTGCAGAACGGCAGCTCCAGGTGGCTATACGGCGTGCCTCTGCATGGACCCTCTCCCACGGGTTTCAATTCTCTCCTTTAAAATCGCGGGTGGTCCACTTCTGTCGCCGTACTACGGTCCACCCTGATCCAGAGCTCTATCTCGCTGCACAAAGATTGCCTGTGGTTCCACAGTTTCGTTTCCTAGGTCTTCTTTTCGACAACAAGCTCACTTGGCTGCCCCATATCAGACTCCTGAAGGTAGGATGTTTCCGTAAACTCAATGTCCTTCGCTTCCTTGCCCACTCCTCCTGGGGTGCGGACCGTTCCCTCCTCCTCCGTCTTTATCGTGCTCTAGTTCTGTCACGTTTGGACTATGGTTGTCAAGTTTATGGTTCAGCTGCTCCTTCCACGCTGCACGTGTTGGATCCAGTCCACCATCGTGGTATCCGTTTGGCCACCGGTGCCTTCCCTACTAGCCCTGTTGATAGTCTCCTGGTTGAAGCTGGGATCCCCCCCCTTTCTGTTCGGCGGTCCCAGCTTCTGGTGTCTTATGCCCTTACTATCCGTTCTTCTCCCGCTCATCCTTCCTATTCTATCCTATTCCCAGACCATGGGCGTCGCCCGCCTGACTCCCGCCCTCGGGCGGGTTTACCGGTTGGGCTGCGCCTTGCGTCTCTTACCCGTGATTTTCGGCTTCCTTCTTTGTCCTGTCTTCCTCGCTCCCTCCCCTCCACCCCTCCTTGGTTAGTTCCTCGGCCTCGAATTCGGATGGATCTCCGCCGCGGTCCGAAAGATTCCATCCCCCCGGTGGTGTTCCGTTCCTTTTTCCGCCAAATTTTATGGGAGTTTCGGGATGCTGTTGTTTTTTTACACTGATGGTTCTAAATCTGCTGATCATGTTGGGTATGCCTTCACGTCCTTTGTTGGAACGGAAAATCATTTACTGCCACCCTCATGTGGGGTGTTTACTGCGGAGTTGATGGCAATTTCCCGGGCCCTTACCTTTATTAAACAATCCCAACACAACCGCGTTTTGTTATGTACGGACTCGATGAGTGGCCTTCTTGCTATTGACCGGTGTTTTTCGCGCCATCCCTTGGTCTCTGCCATCCATGACCATCTCGCTGATCTTCACCGTGCTGCTTGTTCCATTGACTTCCTATGGGTCCCGGGCCATGTGGGTATCCCGGGTAATGAGCTCGCTGATCGTTTGGCTGGGGGAGCAGTTACTTACCCCCCGTTTTCTGTAACCCCTCCTGCAGCGGATTTACGGCTTCACATCAAATCCCACTTTGCACAGTCATGGGCCAATTCTTGGGAGGCTACTCCACTGTCTAATAAACTTCGTGCCATTAAGGTGAATACAGGCCCATGGCGTTCTTCCTTTAGCCTCTCCCGCAAGGACTCGACCACACTGTGTCGTCTCCGCATTGGCCATACCAGGCTGACCCATGGTTTCCTTTTGCGTGATGAGCCACCCCCGCTATGTGGTTGTGGAGCCTTCCAGTCAGTGGCCCACATTTTGGTTGAATGCCCCCTTCTTTTGGCTCTGCGTGCTAAGTACAGACTCCCCCACACTTTACCTTTGATGTTGGCTGACGATTCCCGGATGGTCTCTCTGGTTCTAGGTTTCCTCCGGGAGAGTGGTTTTTATTCTCAGTTTTAAAGTTTTTAATCTCCCTCTGGTGTTGGGGCAGGGCGGTGAGTGTTTGGGTGTCTCCCACTGTAGGCAGTGTTCAGAGATTCCCGATTCACCTCCCTGACCGGAATCCTCTTTTCTTTCCCTTTTACTGTTTTCACCCCTTCTTTTTAAGGCTTGGTTAGTTTTTCTATTCCCATACGTACTTTCTGCATTATAGCTGTTGTACCTTTTAAGTCACAGGTGGTCTTGCCTATGCTGTTTCAGCATAGTGTTGGGTTCGTTCTCTTGCCAACTTCCATCATTTGTTTTTACTAATGACAACGTGACTGCCCTTTTACGTTTCCCCTTTATCCGTTTTATTTTTCTGACTATACTGAGATGTCCCGTTAGCAGAATGGAGTCTATTTGAAACAAGGGACTGATGACCTTGCTGTTTGGTCCCTTTAACCTCAAACAACCAACCAACCAACCATCAATACTCAAAAACATAATTGTAATGAATGAGAATCCACAAATCACAATATATTTTGAATATGGCCAAATGACTATACTATCGGATTGAAGTACCTGGACGCCATTATGTAACACAGAATTGACTACTAAACTTCCCAAGGAGTGCATCTATCATTACTGCTTCTCTGCTGATAAAGCAGTACCACCTGCCACCTTCTGTAATGTCAGAATGGGTCAGGAGGGCTCAGCACATTTAACACGGCCTTCTCTCTCTTGTCTCCTGAATATTTAACATACTTAGGCGTTTCAACCCTCCCAAATTTGCCAGAGTCAGCTGTCAGTGATGAGACACTAAAACTGAAATATTAAAGAACAACCAAAGCTAAATGACGTCCACAGAGGAATTAGCTGATGGACAGGGCATCTAGCATTGTGGTAGGTAGTGGTAAAATAAAGCTGCTGTGGTCTCTCCTTCAGTTTTGATGTGCTGCTGGTAGTCCCCCTAAGGAAACGTCTGTGCACAGGGAGTTACAAAAGGCTGGTTAGAATGGCTGAGCAGCTTCTCAAAACCACACGTTTCTGTTCTCAACATTAAGCCATGCTCAAGGTAGTGTAAACAGCGATGACCACAGTACAGTGGACGTTTGGAAACAAAGGACTTCGAGAGATCAATCACACTATACCTCACATCAATCGAATGGAAAAATTTTGGTTTTATGAATCCCATGTGAACATTACCTGCTATCATCTCTGGTTCCAACAATGAAGTGCACAGAAGGCACTGTTACAGCGTGCAATTTCTCCTCATTAATATGTTCTCCCCTTATTACGCTTTAGGAAATGTCAAACACATAAGAGTAAGTATATATTTGACAGTACTGCGTACTACATTCAGTATAACAATTAAGAAGAAATGAAGCATTGAATCAGCTGAACAATGCCACCTGTCACGACAAAGCATTATGAGGTGACGGTTTATGGAAGATGCCACTCCTGAAGTGAGCTTTCCTGCCCCATGTTCCATCCTGATTGGAATGTTGGGATGAGTTAGAAAGGTGACTTCACTCCAAACCCAGCACCAGACATCTGTATCGTATCTTGTTTCAGCTCTCAAGATAAAATGAGCTGCCATTCCTTCTAAGGGACAGAGACATCCCACTAAAAGCATCTCCAGAAGAGTTAAAGCTATTGTAAAGGGGAAGGGTGGACACACCACCTTAAAGTCCACTAAAAGGTGTCCAGGTACATTTGATTCACTAGTATAGAGCAGGAACGCAAGCCTCCAAGTGTGGGGTCTTTCTGTTACCCCGTACATCTGTAGCTGCCCCCACTCCAGCCACAGTACTGCTTCGAGCATCTTCTGAGGTAAGCTGCTGTAGTATGGAGTACATTTTGATTGGTTGTGGATGAACACAAGTAGTCTACTATGTACATATGCTGCTTTGCATTATTGTTTCCGGTCAGGAACCACACACTTAAAGCAACATATTTGCTAGAAAACTGACAATGACACAGCTGTTTCAGGGATACTGGCAATAAGAACCCTATATACTGCTTTATTGACATGCTCCTCCTACTATTGCAAACGGTTGCAATGACAGCTATGTACCTTATTTTAACATAGTGCTGTACTGAGCCTCTGTCAGAAGCCATTACTAAGAAACAGAAATCAACATCATGCCAAGTGGATGAACACAGCAAGTGTACTATGTACATATACTGCTTTGTATTGTTTCCTGTCAGGAAGCACACACTCAAAGCAACATATTTGCTAGAAAACTGACTATTGTTTAACAGGGAAATCTGTTGCAACGTGTCACAGATGCGAGTCCTCGTAATGCCATTTCTGGTGAAGATTTCAAAGAATTGCACCAATGATTAATATGTCTAGTTGCACATTATGATAAATGAGCATTTTGGATGTCATGCTGCATGCTGTCTCTCGTGAATAGGGTTCTATTTAAAACAGTATTCCTTACCTCCGATATTTATAATATTTACTGCCATCTTCCTAACATCCAGAAATTTAGTTATAAACATTTTACTGGTAAGGCTACATAATTTTCTTCTAGTCTCCAAACAGGGTCTCAAAATAATAAAACCTTTGGAAAATCACACAAGGGTTTCTTGCATTGTTCTTATTTCAGTGTTACTACTTCCAATTTAAAACGAATCACTGAATAAAATGTTTCTCATTCCTTTACATTTATTAACCTTTAAACTAAGCAAAGTGTTCGATCAAAGTAGCGAAATTATCAGTGCTCTAACAGAGTAGTAGTTTAGGAACCCCTGTCGTAACAAAATAAAATAAGGTACAGGAAAGAGAGCATTCGAAGTTTCCCTCTCAAACTATAACAAGGAAAGTTCATTACAATAGCCATAAACAGCTTTCCACTAAAATGATCACACCATATCCTCCCCCAATTCCCTGTGTTGCCCTGAGCTCTCAGAAAATTAGTTTCAAGACTTAATGTTAGCAAGTAACATAAAAAAATGATCCTATACACTCAAAATCAGATAATGTTACTCACCTGCAGAGTGTGTGCCATCATCCACATGGGGACGAAAGACTGCATCACGATGGAGCAGTTGCCGCAGTATTTTTTTTCGTGTACTTCATTTCTCTTTCATGGTTATCAATGATGTTCAGTATGCAGGAGCAGTCATTGCAGACTACTCCATCGTGATTTAGCTCTAATATGTCCTCTCTAAGAAGTAGGAGACGCTTATAACGTTTTATTTTTCTTGTTTCTGTTCGTGATGACTGTGGTGATGCATTTGATGCAGCTGTTTTCCCACACACGAAGCACAATGCACCCAAGCGTGATGACGGTTGTAACTGCAAATACGAGCAAATAAATATCTGTAATGAAGTGCTCATTAATATTCACTTAGACTGGGTTACAACTGCTATTACCACTAGTCAGAAGCACTACAAAATATGATACAATGACCTCTCCCACACTATTTGTGGCTGACAACCATTACTTTAAACACTCACTGTAGCTCATCAATCTTTATTTTAGCACACGCTTTAGTATTCTGAACCAAACTTTGATTTTATTAAGTTTCTATTGTGTTAAGCTGTAAAACAAATATTTCATTTTTGAATATGAATTAATTGGAACATGTGCAACTGCACAGTCTGTCAAATTATAGGGGATCACAAACAGAATTAACTTAGGAAAACAGGGACCAACTGAGACAAATGTTTATACTAAAGCAGTTAACTGTGTGTTTGAGAGTTAGATTCTATTTGGTGCTGTGAGGACACACAAGTGGAACAAATAGAAACTCTGACGAATGGCATCAATATGTCTTTCACCAAATGGACAATGAATGTTCATTGGCAACAGGAAGGCAATCAGTTAATGTATACTAACATAGGAAGTACCTCCACTCTAAAGTCTAAACCTGAATGAATGTGATTTTAAACACTAGTCTGCACCTGTCAAGATCATTTAGCTGTAAAACTCAGAATTTGTGTCTAATTTGTGTTTGACAGGCATGACTAGAACTACAGAAGTTGTCACTGAAGAAACATAGCACATAACAAGTAATTAGTACCAGAAGATTCAAGAGTTTTAGACATGGTACTATTTGGCAAAAAGCTAAACATCTGTATGAATAATACATGCTCACTGATTCATTACATATGTCTGTGTTGTCCTATGTTCTTCCGATATTCAGCATTAAAATGTAAGTATGGCGTTTCAAGGAAGTAGTTAAAATGCAGTAGAACGCAACAAGTATGCACACTTCGTGAGCACAACTTGTGGGCATGCTACATAATTTTAGGTGTATCTGCAACACGGTATTCAAATATGGAAAGCCATAGTGAACTACTTACCCAGTTCTTTCACGGGAGCTCTTACATCCTGCCGTGTGATGTCTTCCTAAATGCAGAGCTTGAAACAGTCATCCTCAAAGGTTACACTGGAGCACCAGGTGACTTCATTCTTAAGCATGACAAAATTCAACTATACGCATTTCACATGGCAATTTATCACATAGTCTGTTAGCTTAAACACCAATATGACTTGCAGGAAAGAGCAAGTTTTACCTGCTGCTGGAAGATATGTTTCAGTTCATAGTGTTCATCCTCACACACTAACCACAGTGAGAACAGCCTCTTCAAAGAAGCACTCCATCCCACTTCAGAGGTCAGTAATTGAACAGCACAACACTGCACTCTCCAACTAGGCTGAATCACTATATTTAAATAAAATACTAGCGCCGTCTTTAAAAATACAGTCAATGCCTGTGATGAACTAAGACAGGCACTACAAATCTATGTGAACAAGAAGCCAGGAAACACATAAGGCCAATTGGAGTAGCAAAGGATGAAACTACAGAATGTGCAATCCGACATGAAACAATACCTAAACCCTGTCAATCATACTGATTTTATATGATGGCACTGGCTCTCTTTCAGTGTACAGCAACTCAAATTACAAATGTTCTCCTCTTCTGTCAGAACATTGGATTGATGTAGAACTTCACACCAATATATCCAATGCAAATCTCCATATATGACATAGCCAGGGAATTACCTGTCCCCACTCCCCTCTCCCCACTCAATATTTTTTGGAAAATAACTTCAATTTTTTGAGTCCTAGTTTCCTAAAAATTACACTACTGAATGAATATATCCAAGCTTAACAAACTACTCATACTGAAAGCACGTGTGCAGCAAGGATTAATGATCCGTGGCACCAAATAAAATAATCTTACATGGTTCATTAAAAATACAATATTACATTAAAATGGATTGCATTGATAAAAGTGGTGACGCACTGTAAGCATGAATCTGCCTGTTTTCGCTATAAATTTGTAGGTGGTGTGGCTAGGAGGCAGACGGCAAACAATCCAATGCCATTCAACAATCACAGTACTATGTTGATAAAATGACCTTTCGTTGGTTGGCTTTTTTGGAGGCAGGAGAAGTGATCACTGAGGTCATTGGTCCCTTGGCCCTAATAAAACAATGCCACAAGTGTCAGAATAAATTGGATGAAACATACAACACAAAACGCAAAGAAAGCAAAATCCACAAGAATGAAGTGAAGGCAACGAACACTAAAAGGAACAAAAGGCGACAAGAAAACAGACGCTAGAAACAGAAGATAGTAAACCATGAAAGCAGATTAAAGTGGCTGGCTAACCACAAGAATAAAAAGGGGAAAGCCAACCAATTTGTAATTCATTAAAATCTCCACCCTAAAAGCACTATGCTGAAGGAAAGAGAAAGATAACGGACATGCGCCAAAACCTAGATAGAAGTATAAGACCCACTCCTACAGATAAAAAGTAAATCTACTGTTGAGGCATTGTCGCCCAACACCGAAGGCAAGGTGC
Source organism: Schistocerca serialis cubense (assembly GCF_023864345.2). Classification (NCBI taxonomy): domain Eukaryota; kingdom Metazoa; phylum Arthropoda; class Insecta; order Orthoptera; family Acrididae; genus Schistocerca; species Schistocerca serialis. The sequence goes on from NC_064642.1 coordinate 808,173,477, forward strand.
TAGGAAAGTTAAAAGCCTGCCGTAGAGCGACTAAAAGTGGTAAGTCCAGCAAGAGGTGGAAGACTGTCATTTGGGACCCACAGTGGCACTGAGGTGGGTCCTCACAACGGAGTAGGTAACCATGTGTTAGCCATGTATAGCCAATGTGGAGTCAGCATAGGACAACTGATTACCTGCGAGAGGCCTACATAGAAGTCTTCACACAGTCTCATTGCAGTTCGTTGTGCATACCGTTGTGCCATTCCGTCTCCCAAGGCAGGAAAACAATACGGTGTAAGAACACAGCTTGCCTTCGGAGGAGCCTATCTCCTGAAGCAGTTTCCACTTCGCCTCTTTGGCCAGCCTGTCGGCAAGTTCGTTGCCGGGATTCTGACGTGTCCTAGAGTCCACACAAACACGGAATGGCGGGACTGTTCCAGGAGATAAATGGACTCCGGAATGGACGCTACCAGAGGGTGGTGAGGTTACACTGGTCGATAGCTTGTAGGCTACCTAATGAGTCAGTACACAGGATAAGTGACTTGCCAGGGCATGAGCGGATGTACTCAAGCGATATGGCTGCCAGCTCAGCAGTGAAAACAGTGCTGCCAACTGGCAAGGAGTGCTGCTCAATATGTGCTCCATGAACATATGCGAAGCCTACATGACCATCAGCCATTGAGCCGTCGGTGTAATCCACTTGAGAGCTCTGGAACACGTCAAGAATCGAGAGGGAGTGACAGCGGAGAGCGGCGGAGTTAATGGAGTTCTTTGGGCCATGCAAAAGGTCCAGACAAAGCTGCGGTCAGGGCGTACACCATGGAGGGGTAAGTGAACGAATGAAGTAGAGGTGGGAAGGACTACAGTTTGGAGAGAAGGGACCACACGCGAACCGCAATCGTTAGCCCCGATCTGTGACACTGATGTGGGAGACGGACTGCCGCAGGCTGGAAAAGGAGACGGTAATTCGGATGTTCAGGGGATCTATGAATGTGTGCTGTGTAACTGGCGAGCAGTTGTGCACGTCCGATCTGCAGTAGAGGGACACCAACCTCCACCAGTACGCTGGTAGCCGGACTCGTCCGAAATGGCCCTGTCACTAATGAAACCCCACAGTGGAGCAAAGAGACGAGTAAATGCAATGCTGAAGGCGCTGCTGAACCATAAACCACACTCCCATAGTGAGTTCGGGATTGGACAAGGGCTCTGTAGAGCTGCAGCAGCGTAGAGCTATCTGCACCCTAATTGGTGTTGCTCAGGCAATGGAGGGCTTTGAGGTGCTGCCAGCAGTTTTGCTGAAGCTGACTAAGAGCAGGAAGCAAAGTCAATCGAGCGTCGAAAATCAGTTCTAAGAGTTAATGATGATCCACTCACTGTTGTGGAGACTTAAGGTAGTGTGGATTCCGGATGAATGGTATGACGCCGACAGAAGTGCATGACCCAAGACTTTGCGGCTGAAAACTGGAAGCTGTAGCTCCCTGGAGGCGCCGCTCAGCAACAGTACTGGAGCAGCAGTACGAAATGCAGAAGTGGTCTGCATGCAGAGGTGAGACAGAGGGCCTGATACTTGCTGCTAGACCGTTTATGACAGTTAAAAACAGACTCGATACAGAGCCCTGCAGGACTACATTCTCCTGGATATGGGTGGAACTATGGGAGACATCAACTTGGACACAGAAAGTACGGAGCGACAGGAAGTTTCGGATAAAAATCGGTAGTGGTCCCCGGAGACCACACTCATACAATGTGGCAAGGATATGATATTGCCAAGTCGTGTCGTATGCTATACACAAGTCAAAAAAGATGGCAATCACGTGTTGCCATCTGGAAAAAGCTTTTCGGATGGAAGACTCGATTGACACACGATTATCCACCGTAGAGACCCTGGCGGAAGCCACCCTGACATGGAGCCAGCAAGCCACGAGACTCCTGAACCCAACCCAACCGCCGACATACCATACGTTCCAGCAGCTTACAAAGAATGTTGGTGAGGCTGATGGGCCGATAGCTATCCACATCAAGCGGGTTTTTACCGGGTTTGAACACCAGAATAATGGTGTGCTACCGCCATTGCAATGGAAAGACGCCATCGCGTCAGATCTCGTTGAAGATGACGGGAAGATGTCGCTTGTCAGATGAAAGATGTTTAATCATCTGGCTGTGGATGCGATCAGGCAGAGGAGCTGTGTCAGGGCAACTTGCTAGAGCACTAAGGAGCTCCCACTCTGTAAATGGGGCGTTGTAGGATTCACTGCAACGTGTAGTGAATGAGGATGTTCCCTTCCAGCCACTGTGAGTGTGCAAAAGACTGGGAGGGGGGGGCGGAAATTCACCGACGCAGAGGCTCGGGCAAAGTGGTCGCGTCGGTACATAGCTTGCCATTTATAGTAACACTGTGGATAGCTGTTGGGACCTAGTACCCGAAAAGACGTTTCATCTTTGCCCAGACTTGCGAAGGCGACATACGGCACCAAATGGTCCCAATATCTCTCTCCCGTAACTCCTGCTTCCATCGTTCGGTAAGTTGGCAAACGTGGGCACGGAGCTGTTCAAACGCTATGAGGTGCTACAGGGAAGGGTGCCACTTATGTCGCTGTAGAGCTCGTCGACGCTCCTTAATTGCTTCAGCGACTTCAGGCGACCACCAAGGGACTACCTTACGCCTCAGTCACCCTGAAGAGCGAGGGATCGCATTTTCTGCCACAGAAACAATTGTGCTAGTCACATGCTCAACCATCACATCGATGTTACCGTGTGGGGGAAATTCAGCGGTGGCAGCAGAGGTGAACGTTGCCCAGTTTCCCTTCTTCAAAACCAATCTGAGCAGATGTCCGTGTGCTTGACGCTGGGGCAGTGACAGGAAGATGGGGAAGTGGTCACAACCACATAGGTCATGTGCTCTCCAGTGGATAGGTGGAAGTCCAGGACTGCAAATTGATAAAGCAATGGCAGAGTAACTACCATGAGCCACACTGCCTCTTGAGTACTGGGACCGCCACACATTTCAGAGGTTGAATTGCGACAGTGAAGTTTCAACATCTATGCCTTGGCCAGTAAGTTTGGTACTACCCCACAAGGGGGTTATGGGCATTAAAATCTCACAGAAGTAGGAAAGGTTTAGGGAGTTAATCAATCGGAGCAGCAAATACATTCAGGGGTACTGCACCATCTAGAGGAAGATTTACATTGCGGACAGATATTTCTTGCGTTGTACTTACTGACAGTCACAGCTTCAAGAGGGGTATGAAGGAGCACATGTCCATTATGGACTAGTTTAGGACAAAAACGCAAACTCCACCTGACACTAGTTTATAGTGTATATATGGTCCCTGTAATATCACTTGCAGCTGTGGAGGGCAGGGGTCGGCGTTGCTGGGAACCAGGTTTCCTGGAGGGCAAAGCAGATAGCAGGTGTAAAGCATAACATTTGTCTTAGCTCTACCAGGTTGTGGAAGAAACCACTGCACTTCCACTGGAGGATGACATGAGATTGGGAAGGCATGGAACATTCTATGAGGCAGTTCACGCCTCTGTCACCTGCTGCCAGTGATTCATTGCTTGAGCGGTCTATATCCATTGTGTCTGAGGATCTGGCGAGATCAGGTAAACTAGAATCTCAACCCCATCCTCAGACACAGAGCTTCAAGGTAGCGGTGTTGTGGGCGCCACCGCAATTTCCTTGGTCTTAGGGTTTTCTTTCTGGCTTTATCTTGCTTCCCATTGGTTTTCCCTGGCTGGGAAGCTTCCTTGGCTCAGTCTCCAAGGATGAGAGTGAAGCTCTACGACCAGCTGCTTTTGGGCTCTTCAGCCACTGGCGAGTTTCATCTTTCCCACTAGATGAAACCTGGGAAGGGAGTGACCAAGGGACCCCTTCCTAGCGAGAGAAGCTGAGGATGACCTACGCTTTTCTGGCTTAGAAGCCCCCACCATCAAAGGGGCATGTGTCGTCTTCTGGCTCGGAAAGGTGACACGGGTTGGCGGAACTCATGGTGCCAGAACTGTAGAGGCGGCGTAAGGCGATGTCATATGTACAGGGTGCGGGCGTTCAAATTTTCTTAGTCTCAGTGTAGGTCAGTTTGCCCAGAGTTTTTCACTCCATAATTTTCCTTTCTTTCTGGAGAATCCTACAGTCAAGCAAGCAAGGCGAATGGTGCTCTGTGTAGTTGACACAGATGGGAGGCTGGGCACGTGGAATTTTGGGATGTGATGATGGCCGTTCACAATCTCGATATGTGACGCTGGAAGTACAGCAGGAAAACATACGGCTGATTTCAGCAACTTAAAGTACCATATTAGGGGAGGGATATAGGGCTTTTCATTACACCGGCAAACCATCACATTGACATTCTAGGGCAATGTATCACGCTCAAAAGCAAAGATGATGGCACCAGTGGTAACCAGATTATCCCTCAGTCCCCAGTGGACACTCTGGAGGAAATGTACTCGCCGCTCTAAATTGACGTGCAGCTCACGTCGGACTGCAAAAGAAGAGCTCTGAAATGATACCCTGGACCATATTTAAGCTCTTATGGGGCGTGTTACAGAAAGATGCCCCAGGTTGTCTAAAACGAGTAACTCCCATGACTGGGCAGAGGATGCTGTCTTGATTAAGACTGACGCAGATCTCATTTTGGACAAGCCCTCCACTTCCCTGAACTTGTCCTCTAAATGCTAAAAAAAACGAGGCTTCATCTTCATGACTACGCTTCATCACATGTCATCGGCCCTGTTGCCGCCCACCCTGACCAGGGGCCCTCCCTTCAGGCGCCACCCAGCTGCAGCAAAGGCCACCTGGCAGGATAGCCATTGCTGGGAGTACCGATGCTCCAGCGGGATGGGCATTTAACCCTTGGCATACATGGGTAGTAAACGGTGCAGGAATCAGCAGAGCAATTCCTGTGGGGTCAGGGGGCTACTACCATCAGGGTACATGGCCCCACCACAATGAGTTGGCTACCATGCTCTGTATCAGGTGCAAAGTAGTTCAGTCATAGTCAGCGCAAAAATACACTGAATAGTTCCTGGTGGAAAATGCGCCTAGGAAGGTGTCCTTGCCCAAGAGCAGGACTGCAATGCAACGACGAGGAAGTGGGCTAAAGATATCAATGCACGATGGACACGATGCACCTTGTAAAGTGCCCTTCCCCATTTGGCTTGATCTTCGATAAAATTTCGAAGAATGGAGGTCAAACCCTACAGGGGACCATGACATAAAGGCCAAAATGTGTGAAACTCCTTTTAGTCGCCTTGTACGACAGGCACGAATACCTCAGACCTAACCCCCAGACCCGCATGGGGGTAATGACATTTTTGTTAGTGCATGTGTCAAGAGGAATTGCTGTGAAAATAGTCGGTTCAGCAATATAGTCTGTTGTCAAAAGGGGAAGGTATGATGAATATTTATTGCAAAATGTATTCTAGTTTACCAAATTTTAACTCCACGATGCAATGCAACCAATACTTCATACGAATTATCAATTGCTTTCTAAAATAAAGTATGTCATATAAGACATTTCGTCATGTATTTTTCCTTTATTCGCCCCTAAAAATGGGTTACAATAAATAGAGGATTTTTTTAGCAACAACTTACGGACAAGAAGGTCCTAAAAATACATACCAAAAGTTGGTGACTAAATTACTTCATTTGATTTTGAATAGAAAAAATTTAATTTAGATGATTAAAGGATTCTGCTATATTGGATTACACACACAATTTTAATATTTTTCATGTTACGTCAGACACTTACAGCTCAATAGTTCCTTATATATGGCGAATCCCTGCCAATAGTCCATTTCTTGTCAGCACCCATAAAGGCAGTCCAGTAAAAGTTGTGAAGAGCTGTAAATCTGTAAGGTTTTTCATACTCAATTTGAATTGTTTTTGGCAAATCCCCAAAAGATATTCTTAATACTAATTGTTGTGTTCTGTGGCACAAAATCTAATAACGTCATATATGCCCATGTAAGAACCTTAGAACAGAAAGACGGAGGAAGAGTTAAAAATGACCACACATTAAGCCAAATTGACAGAAACAGACGGCTAAAACTGACTTCCCCACTTAGAAACGTCCATAAAATACTCCACAGAGGACGGAGGTCCTGAACTGAAGATTAAATGTCGGTCACCATATTGCTACGATGGATAATAGAAACGCAGTTGACTATCTGCACGTCGTTTGCTATGTGAGTTACTGGCCATTTTAGCGAACATAAATTGGACTAGGTGGTTAAAAATGGGCGTTTGGTCAGGAAATGGTGAAGACAATGAACACAAAATGGTAAGGGATTACCACTTCACAAATGATATGGCTAAAATTACAGTGGCCAATATGCGACCTAGGGTGAAAGGGTCGAGGGGAGGTTGGCCAAACAGCTGAGAGGTTTAATTCCCATGAAAGGAAGATCAGTGGTGTTGCCAAAGGGATGCAATCTGCTGACAGATGGCAACACCCCCCCTGCGGGTCCGGGGATTAGAATAGGCCCGCGGTATTCCTGCCTGTCGTAAGAGGCGACTAAAAGGAGTCCATCCCCCTCACGGGGGTAGTTCGCGCCTGCGTCCGGAGACGGACGGTTCCACGACCTATCATCGTGGTCCTTTTGGTTTTTTCACTTCTCGTTTCTTCCTTCCTTTTGTTGGTTCCTTTCTTTGCTCTTCTCCACCTCACTGTCTTCCTTACTCTTTCCCTTGCCTTCTCCTTGCCTTCTTATTGCCTTCTTCCCCTTGCTTTCTCATTGCCTTCTTCTCCTTGCCTTCTCTGGTCTCCGCCTCGGCGTTTGAGACAGTCTGTCCTCTTTCTCCCTCTCTCTCTTCTTTTTCCTCTTCTTCCTTCCTCCCTGTGCGTGTCTGAAGGCCGACCCACGCGTTCGCACGCGTAGCCGGTGACGGGGTAACGCGTAAGTCCCCGCCCTGGGTAGACATGTAAGGCACGCGCGTACCCCCTGGTAAAGGCCAGGCCCGGGGAGGGGTGATTGCCTGAGCTGATCCCTTCTGACCATGCCGATTGGTCCCTCCGTCTGTTTCTCGGGAGGTGTGACCTGAGGTGTAAACATTCACCTAAGGCGGGAGTGCCCTCTGAGAGGGTCCCCACAAGGAAGGAGCGCGCCATCGGAGACGCTGGCAATCATGGGGGATTCCTCCGCAATGGATTCTACTCCATCTCTTTCGACTTCGACCCAAAAACGGAAACGTGACAAGCCAACAGTGACAAAAGTACTACCGCCTGCCCCACAGTTCCTCGTAGTTTCTCGAACTGAGGACGGAAAGGATTTTTCCTCTGTCAACCCTTTCGTTATTCAGAAGGGCGTAGATGCCATAGCCGGATCTGTCAAATCCTGTACCAGGTTGCGTAACGGCACCTTATTACTGGAAACTGAGAATGCCTTTCAGGCACAAAAACTGCTTCGGGCCACCCTCCTGTACACGTTCCCTGTCCGGGTGGAGGCCCACCGAACTTTGAATTCGTCTCGTGGTGTGGTCTATACTGACTCCCTCGACGGATTGACTGACGAGGAGCTTCAATCATTCCTCGCTGAGCAGGGCGTGACGGCTGTCCATAGGGTCATGAAAAAGGTCAACAATGACCTTGTACCGACCCGGACAATTTTCTTGACCTTCGATAGTGTTAAGCTGCCATCGCGCATCAAGGCGGGCTACGAGGTTATTTCTGTTCGCCCCTATATCCCGACACCTACGCGCTGCTACCAGTGTCAGCGTTTCAATCACACTCGACAGTCTTGTTCCAATGCGGCTAAATGTGTCACCTGTGGCAGGGATGCCCATGAGGGTGACTGTCCACCTCCGTCTCCTCGTTGTGTGAACTGTCAGGGTGACCATGCAGCATCCTCCCGCGACTGTCCTGTCTATAAGGAAGAACGCTGTATCCAGGAAATTCGGGTCAAAGAGAAAGTGTCCACCTCGGCTGCTCGCAAGCTATTGGCTAGTAGGAAGCCCACGCTGCTCCCAGCGGGGAAATACAGTACTGTCCTCGCCTCTCCTCAGACTACCCGGGAGGTAGCAACCCAGACATGCGATCTGACCTTCAGCACCACGGTCGTCCGTTCGGCCAGTGCTAAGATCGCGCGGTCGACGTCTCCTCTTCCTCCCATCACCCCACAGACACGAGCACCTTCTTCAGCTTCTGCTAAAACGAAGACACCGAAGTCAGATGCACGGGCCTTCAAGAAGGAACCATCCCGTGCAGACTTCCTCCGTACCTCGACCTCACAGCCTTCGACCGGTACTTCCACTACACGTCCTTCCAAAAAGGCGCATAGGAAGCACAGTTCTCCTTCGCCGCCACGGCGCATTTCTTCTCTTGCGCCACCCAGCGGCTGCCGCCCCAGGCCGTCATCCGTTTCGCCTGGCCGCACCGCTGGTCGCCGTACATATGGCCGTTCACTGGCGGAGGAAGCTCCCCCTCCCGGCCATCCTCCCGAGATGGCCGATGACCCTATAGACCCAATGGACGATGACTGTCCGCCTACTGATAGCGGCGGCAGTGCTCGCTCGAAGCCAGGCCCTAAGCGGCCTTCGAGGTGACCACTTCTCTCATCTTGCTTTTCTTACGATGGCACTTATTCACTGGAATATTCGCAGCATTCGCTCCAACCGAGAGGACTTGAAGTTGCTGCTCCGCTTGCACCGTCCGCTTGTCGTAGCCCTCCAGGAAACGAAGCTACGCCCATGCGATCAAATTGCCTTGGCACACTACACCTCTGTGCGTTTTGACCTACCCCCTGTGGTAGGTATCCCAGCTCATGGAGGGGTTATGTTGCTGGTCCGGGATGATATTTACTACGATCCCATCACGTTGCACACCGGCCTGCAGGTAGTTGCCATCCGCATTACTCTCCCCACTTTCACGTTTTCCTTTTGTACCGTTTACACTCCATCGTCATCTGCCGTTACCAGGGCAGACGTGATGCAACTTATTGTTCAGCTACCTGCACCATTTTTGTTAACTGGAGACTTCAATGCCCACCATCCCCTTTGGGGCTCTCCAGCATCCTGCCCGAGGGGCTCCTTGTTAGCAGACCTTTTCAACCAGCTCGATCTTGTCTGCCTCAATACTGGCGCCCCTACTTTTCTTTCAGACACATCTCACACCTATTCCCATTTAGACCTCTCTATATGTACTCCCCAACTTGCACGCCGGTTTGAGTGGTATGCACTCTCTGATACATATTCGAGCGACCATTTCCCGTGTGTTATCCATCTCCTGCAGCATACTCCCTCTCCGTGCTCCTCTCGTTGGACCATCTCCAAGGCAGACTGGGAGCTCTTCTCTTCCAGGGCTACCTTTCAGGATCAAACCTTCACAAGCTGCGATCGTCAGGTCGCACACCTCACGGAAGTCATTCTCGCTGCTGCTGAATATTCCATCCCTCACCCTACTTCTTCTCCACGTCGCGTACCGGTCCCCTGGTGGACCGCAGCATGTAGAGATGCTTTACGTGCTCGTCGACGTGCTTTACGCACCTTTAAACGCCACCCTACAGTGGCGAATTGTATCAATTATAAACGATTACATGCTCAGTGTCGTCGTATTATTAAAGAAAGCAAGAAAGCCAGCTGGGCTGCTTTCACAAGCACCTTCAACAGTTTTACTCCTTCTGTTGTCTGGGGTGGCCTGCGCTGGCTATCTGGCACTAAGGTCCACTCACCAGTTTCCTGCTTGACGGTCGCGAATGACGTCCTTGTGGCCCCTGAGAACGTCCCCAATGCCTTCGGCCGCTTTTTCGCCGAGGTTTCGAGCTCCGCTCATTACCACCCTGCCTTCCTCCCCCGCAAACAGGCAGAGGAGGCTAGGCCACCTGACTTCCGCTCCTCGAATTGTGAAAGTTATAATGCCCCATTCACCATGCGGGAACTCGAAACCGCACTTGGCCGATCACGTCCTCCGCTCCAGGGCCTGATTCTATTCATATTCAGATGCTGAAGAACCTTTCTCCTGCGGGTAAAGGTTTTCTTCTTCGTACATACAATCGCATCTGGATTGAGGGACATGTTCCCGCATGCTGGCGCGAGTCTATTGTTGTCCCGATTCCTAAGCCGGGGAAGGACAAGCACTTGCCTTCCAGTTATCGACCTATCTCGCTTACCAGCTGTGTCTGTAAAGTGATGGAGCGAATGGTTAACTCTCGATTGGTTTGGCTGCTCGAGTCTCGACGCCTACTTACCAATGTACAATGTGGATTTCGAAGGCGCCGCTCTGCTGTTGACCATCTGGTTACCTTGTCGACTTCTTGCGGAAGCGCCCGACCGCGGCTGTGTTCTTTGATTTGGAGAAGGCTTACGACACCTGTTGGAGGGCGGGAATTCTCCGCACCATGCATACATGGGGCTTTCGCGGTCGCCTCCCTCTTTTTATTCATTCCTTTTTAATGGATCGACAGTTTCGGGTACGTGTGGGTTCTGTCCTGTCCGACACCTTTCGCCAGGAGAATGGGGTGCCACAGGACTCAGTTTTGAGCGTCGCTCTCTTCGCCATCGCGATCAATCCAATAATGGATTGCCTCCCAGCTGATGTATCAGGCTCCCTTTTCGTGGACGATTTTACCATCTATTGCAGCGCGCAGTGTGCACGTGTCCTGGAGCGCTGTCTTCAGCGTTCTCTTGACCGTCTTTACTCCTGGAGTGTCGCCAATGGCTTCCGTTTTTCTGCCGAGAAGACGGTCTGTATTAACTTCTGGCGCTACAAAGAGTTTCTCCCACCGTCCTTACGACTCGGTCCCGTTGCTCTCCCACTCGTGGAGACAATCAAATTTTTAGGCCTTACCTTTGACAGGAAACTTAGCTGGTCTCCACATGTGTCATATTTGGCCGCCCGTTGTACCCGTTCTTTAAATGTCCTCCGTGTTCTCAGTGGTATGTCGTGGGGAGCGGATCGAACCGTCCTACTTCGTCTATATCGGTCGATCGTCCGCTCCAAGCTGGATTATGGGAGCTTCGTATACTCCTCTGCACGGCCATCCATCTTACGCCGCCTCAACTCCATACAACATCGGGGTTTACGACTTGCGATCGGAGCATTTTATACCAGTCCCGTAGAGAGTCTTCATGCTGACGCTGGCGAATTGCCACTCACCTACCGGCGCGATATACTGCTTTGTCGGTATGCCTGTCGGCTACTGTCAATGCCCGACCATCCGTCTTATCGTTCCTTTTTTGACGACTCTCTTGACCTTCAATACGGGTTGTATGTCTCTGCCTTGCTACCCCCTGGAGTTCGCTTTCGTCGCCTCCTTCAGCACCTTCATTTTTCACTCACTGCAACCTTTCGAGTGGGCGAGAGCCGCACGCCACCTTGGCTCCAGGCTCAGGTCCGCGTTCACCTCGACCTCAGCTCGCTCCCAAAAGAGGTCACCCCCAGTTCGGTCTACCACTCCCGTTTTTTGGAACTTCGTTCGAAGTTCAACAACATGACTTTCATTTATACAGATGGCTCTAAGACCAATGACGGGGTCGGGTGTTCCTTTATTGTCGGGGCACAAAGTTTCCAATACCGGCTCCATGGCCATTGTTCGGTCTTCACAGCTGAGCTCTTTGCCCTCTACCAGGCTGTTCTTTACATCTGCCGCCACCGACATTCTGCTTATGTCATCTGCTCAGATTCCCTGAGCGCCATCCAGAGCCTCAGTGATCCGTACCCGGTTCACCCTTTCGTACACCGGATCCACCGCTCTCTTCAGCAGCTGGTGGACGTCGGTACGCCGGTTAGCTTTATGTGGGTTCCTGGCCATGTCGGTATCCCTGGGAACGAAGCTGCAGATGCCGCGGCCAAGGCTGCGGTCCTCCAGCCTCGGACAGCTTCTTGTTGTGTCCCTTCGTCCGATTTTAGCAGGGTCATTTGTCGGCGCGTTGTGTCGCTGTGGCATGCCGATTGGGCTGCACTTACCGACAACAAGCTTCGGGCCTTAAAACCTCTTCCCGTGGGTTGGACGTCCTCCTCACGCCCTTCTCGGCGGGAGGAGGTCGTTTTAGCAAGGTTAAGAATTGGACACTGCCGGTTCAGCCATCGCCATCTGCTGACGGCTGCGCCGGCGCCGTTCTGCCCATGTGGGCACTTGCTGACGGTTAGACACATTTTAATGTCCTGTCCTGATCTTAACACACTGCGCCTCGATCTTAACCTGCCTAATACTTTCGATGCCATTTTAGCGGATGACCCACGAGCAGCTGCTCGTGTTCTTTGTTTTATCAATTTGACACACCTCGCTAAGGACATTTGATGATGTTTTTTAATCCTATGCCTGTCAGTCTGTCTTTTATTGTGTTTTCCCTTTTAGTTGTTGTTGTCAACTTGTGCCTCGCGGTGCATTCTTAGAGTAGTCAGGGCGCTAATGACCATTGAAGTTGTGCGCCCGAAAACCACAAAAAAAAAAAAAAAAAAAAAGGCAACACAGAGGTTGGAAGCAATGGGAGACAGTGGGCTGTGGTAGGATTGCAACAATGGCAACAGTATTGTTTCAGATCAGACCAATGTGATGAGGGACACACAAGCGTCATAGTGGCTCAATCGAGAGTGAGGAAGAGGAGCTTTCTGACACATTTCACTAAAGGATGGATGGTGTGTAGCACAGGGAGGCTTGGAAAGGCACCGATTCGATGAGTCAATTAAAAAGCCTGTCACACTAGATGTACTGCAAGGCCTGATACAGGTCAGAGCAGTGCTGTAAATACTACGCAGTGTAAAATACCAAAAATCATTGATGATGGTGTTAGGTATGCTTTCGTCATTGGCATCAGTCTGAGAGACACCGGTGTACAGAAAGTTACTGTCGCTAAGTTCGGTGTGAAGATCGAGAAATTTACAGCGATAGATAAAATCTGAAGTAGTATCCTTAGGAAGTGAATTAAGTCAAAGGTAAACATGGACTGCTTGCACGAAGCCAAGGTGGTTAAGGGTTCACACCCATTAGGAATGTGGCAGGTAGTGACACACTGAAACTGTAAAGTGAACTCCAGGAAGTAACAGATGAATGATACATCCCATACTGGCAATCGAGGGAGTCATCAAAGGAGGCGGCACAGGATGGGGTCCAGGCACTGCAGACAAATGGCATGTCCATCTGCTGAGGAGAGCATCACATCAATAGGACGGGGGTAGTTTGACCGCTTCTGTACACAGACTGGACTAGTGTAAAATGCACAAGCGTTGAAACAGGTACTACGATGGTGGAGTGTCTTTAGGTGGCAGAAAATGGAGACATGCAGAGGAATAAATGAAACACCACACTCATCTGTTTGTATCAATCCCTTCTCTGTTTGAAACTACACTGTGAGTGTGATCCACTCCTTACAAAGTATCGCAGAGCACACACAGGACATTAAGTGACCTGGTACTGCATGCGGCCAGGTGAGACACATGGGAAGATTAAGAAAGTTTTGTCAAACATGAGCCCCAGTAATTTCGTAGTTTCAGCAGACTGAAGAGCAGCAGGCCAAAGAGGTGAAGACTGTTTATGGAGGAGACCCAATGAGCTGCCAGAAATTCATAGTTTTATCAGTGGAAAAGCAAAAGCCAATGTCAATGCTCCATGAGTGAAGACAGTTGAGACAATGCTGAAGATGCTGATCAAGGAGCTAAGTCTGTGGAGAACTGAAATAGGTTGCAGAATCATGTACAAAAAGAGAGCTGGAGATGGAAAGCATGAGACAAGCCATAGTAGGGTTAACGGCGATAACAAAGATGATGACGCTCGGGACGGAACTCAAAGGCACACTGTTTTCCTGGAATAAGCTGAGTGACAGGGAAGAACCCACACATACTTAAAAACTCTGTGTTCAAGAAATTCTTGAAGGAAACGGGGCAATCGGCCTCGGAGGCTCGACGTGTAGTGAGTACAGAGGATACCAGCCCCCAGAAAGTGTCATTGGTTTTCTCCAATCTTACCATAGTCTTTTGTTTCCACAAAAATCGTTTACATAATGGACTGAAGTCACAAGATGGTCAACTGCAGACCAGCATGCTCTAAATCCACTTACATTTATGCCTTTCTGCTGTGGTGGCTTTAGTCTCACAATCTACTAACCACTGTACATACTTTCCATCACCTTGTGAACACAGCTAGTGAGAGAGAAACGGAGATAGCTTATCAGGCTTATATATGGGTATGACAGTGGTTTCACGCCAGTGTCTGGTAAATGTCCCATCTGGCCAGATGCGATTGTACATATGATGGGGAAAGTCTTGACCACAAAAGAAAGGTTCTACAACATCTGAATGTGAACTTAATCCGGCCCAATGTGAAAAACGAGGATGAGATGAGAGCATAATCTACCTTTCCCTACATAAAAGCAGCATTATAGCAGTCACGATTCTGAGAGAAGGGATTCACCAGGGCCTACTCCACTTGTTTCTGACAGAAGAAGGGAGGGTGATAGTGGGAGTAGCTTGGGATCTCCGCAAAATAGCGGCTCCAGGTACTGGAGACAGCGAGAGTCCACAATGATCTACTATGGTCTGGCTGGAAATTGAAATGGACCTAGGTCCCAGAGAGCTATCTGAGGTTTGCCCACACGATGGAAGAGGGAGTGGAAGCGTTGAAGGACATAATAAATAAAATCCAGCTAGCTTCTTTGCTATCTCTAAAAATGTGATGGCACTGCAGACACAACTATTTACAGCAAATAGAGTTCGCCATAGTAGGATGACAGTTAAAATTGTGGAGAGCACATTTCTGGATACGAATTGCATTGTACTATCTCAGTCCATGAAGGGACCAGGACATGGCACAGTAAAGATGACGTGTGAGGAATGGAATTGAATGTTCTGTGGCAGTAAGGATAACGTTTGTAAGGTATTCTACCTGGTCAGCACAACTGGGGAAATTATGTTCATTGGACGTAAAGAGGGAGGATTAAAGGCTCCCTAGCTGCCTTGTTCGCCACGCTCCCCCTGCCACTCCTCCTCTTGGGGGACTTTAATGCCCACCACCCTTCATGGGATGGGACCCATACCTCGGGCCAGGGTAGGAACGTTGAGGCTATCTTGGCACAGCAGGACATTTGCCTCCTTAACACTAGTGCTCCCACATTTTAGTTTGACTCATGGCACATGCTCAGCCATTGACCTCTCTTATTAGCCCAGGTCTTCTTCCATACCGCAGTTGGAGGGTCCACAATGACCTCTGTGGTAGCGAATACTTACCTATCCTCGTTTCTCTTCTTCAATCCCAACCCGCTGATGAGCTGCTACGGTGGTCCCTTCATGGAGGTGATTGGGCAGCCTGCAACTCAGCTGCTATTGCCATTACTCTGATTGCTGGTGACATTGAGTTGGCAGTGGACAAGGTCACTATGGCCATTGTTTCTGCTGCTGAGGCAACTGTCCCCTGCTCTTAAAGTACCATACGGCGTAAGTCAGTCCCTTGGTGGACACCAGAGATTGCAGGAGCTATCCGGGACCGCCGGTGAGCCCTGCAACAACACCGGCGTCATCCTTCCCTACAGAATCTGGTTGCCTTTAAACGGCTGCTGGCCCGGGCTCGGCGGTTAATCTGGCGGAACAAGCAGGCCTACTGGGAACGATATGTTGCCACCATAGGTTCTCACACCTACCCATCTCAGGTGTGGTCGCGGGTATAGAAGATTGTTGGCTTTCGCCCTCGTGCGTCTGTCCCTTGCCTTTCTCATTGGGGTGCGCTTTGTACTGACCCAATCGCCATCGCCGAACATTTGGCAGAGGACTTCGCTCGAAGTTCCACGACAGCAGGCTACAGCACAGAATTCCGAGCCCCCTCCAGGGGGTCCACAACTCTTTTGTGGACACGTGCGTAGCGAGCACGGGACCCCGAGCTAACGTGGCCCTCCTTCCTTTCCGGGCTGCATACCTTCCCTTCCCTTTCCGCGTCCCTCCCTGTCCCCAATCTTCGCCCCCACCCCTCACCTCTGGCTCTTTCCTTCCCTTTCTCCCCCTCTGGGAGTAAGGTTTGTGCCTACGTCTGGAGACGGACACTAGAAACTGTTCCAAATTCCTTGCTTTCTACGTGTGCAAGTCCTCGTCCTTCCCTTTTCCTTCCCTCTTCTCCTTGCCCTTTTCTCCGCTGCGGCGTTTGAGACCCCCTCTTCTTTCCTTTCCCTTTCTCTTTTTTCCTCCCTGTGCGCATATGAAGGCCGACATACGCACTTCAATGCATAGCCGGTGACGGGGGTAACGAGTAATTCCCCGCCCCGGGTAGACAGGTAGGACACGTAGGTACCCCCTGGTAACGGCCAGGCCCAGGGAGGGGTGATTACCCGAGCTGATTCCTTCCGAAAGTGCCGATTGGTCGCTCCGTCCGTTTGTCGGGAGGTGTGACCTGAGGTGTGAAAAATCACCTAAGGCGGGTGTGCCCTCGGTGAGGGCCCCCACAAGGGAGGAGCGCGCTATCGGAGACGCCGGTAATCATGGGGATTCTTCCGCAATGGTTTCCTCACCTTCCACTATGTCTGCTCACAAACGTAAGTTCACTGAGTCTCAGCCACAGACGGTTCTTCCATCGTTGCCACAGTTCCTTGTTGTTTCTTGGTCTGACGAAGGTCACGACTTTTCCATGGTCAACCCTTTCATTATTCAGAAAGGTGTCGACGCAATTGCGGGTCCTGTAAAGTCTTGTTCCAGATTACGGAATGGCACCCTGTTGTTAGAAACACACAATGCCCTCCAGGCTCAAAAATTGCTGTGTACTTCTCTGCTCCACACCTTCCCTGTCCGGGTGGAACCGCACCGTACCTTAAATTCCTCGCGTGGAGTCGTTTATACCCGCTCCCTCGATGGATTGTCTGACGAAGAAATTCAGCACTACCTGTCTGACCAGGGCGTCACGGCTGTTCATCGGTTTATGAAAAGGGTTGACTCGAACATCATTCCAACCCGCACTGTCTTCTTGACATTTGACAAAGTTCAACTCCCATCAAAAAGCAAAGCAGGCTATGAGATAATATCCGTTCGCCCTTATGTCCCAAACCCTACGCGTTGCTATCGATGTCAGCGGTTCAACCACACCAGCCAGTCCTGTTCCAATGCGGCCAAATGTGTTACGTGTGGCAAGGATGCCCATGAGGGTGCTTGTCCACCTCCATCCCCTCGCTGCATCAACTGTATGGGTGACCACGCTGC
This sequence comes from Schistocerca serialis cubense, assembly GCF_023864345.2. NCBI lineage: Eukaryota > Metazoa > Arthropoda > Insecta > Orthoptera > Acrididae > Schistocerca > Schistocerca serialis. The sequence continues at coordinate 808,190,558 of NC_064642.1, forward strand.
TTCCTCTCGAGATTGCCCCGTTTTTAAGGACGAAAAGCTCATCCAGGAAATAAGAGTAAAGGAAAAGGTGTCGACCTTTGCTGCCCGAAAATTATTCGCCAGTCGACAGCCCACCGTGCCTCAGAAAGGAAAATACAGCACTGTCCTTGCTTCTCCTCGGCCAACAAAGGAGGCGGCCACACAGACGTGCGACCTCACCTTTAGTACCACGGTCGTCAGATCGGCCAGCGCAAAGATCGCCCGTTCAACCTCACCACTTTCGCCTGTCCACTCAATGGCTCACCCTTCGTCGAGTTCTGCTAAATCTCGAGCCCAAAAGTCAGACGCCAAGTCTTCGAAAAAAGAGCATTCTCGTGAAGAGTTTATACGTACCGCAACTTCACAACCATCGGTTCCTCCTTCATCTAAACATCATACTTCCAAGAAGGCTACGAAGAAACACAGTTCCTCTCCTTCTCCGCCAAGGCGTGTCCCATCTACAGCACCACCTGGCGGAAATCGCCCTCGGCCATCTTCTGTGTCGCTGAGGCGCACTGCTGGTGGCCGGTCAACCGGCCGATCGCTGGTGGCAGGAGCTGCTCCTGACCAACCTATGGATCAGGATCTTCTGCCTTCGACTGAATGCCATTCCATGCTGTCGGTCGCAAGCTCTGAGCAGTCGTTGAGTTGACAGCACCCTTGGTCACGTTCCTCCATTTTCTGTTGACCCTATGTCCATTATCCACTGGAATATCCGCGGCATTCGAGCCAATCGGGATGAATTGTCGATCCTCTTACGATCCTACTCGCCGGTCATCTTCTGTCTTCAGGAAACAAAGCTGCGTCCCCATGACCGCTTTGTTCTCCCTCATTTTCAGTCCGTCCGATATGACCTCCCCTCTGTTGAAGGCACTCCAGCCCATGGAGGACTCATGATTCTGCTCCATGATACTCTATTAACACCCAATCCCCTTAAACAGTTCCTTCCAAGCTGTCGCCGTCCATCTTTCCCTTTCTGGATACACGTTCTCTCTTTGTACGGTATACATTCCAACGTCCACATCAATGGCACGAGCTGATCTCCTTCATCTCCTTGATCAGCTTCCACCCCCCTATTTGCTGGTTGGGGACTTCAATGCCCACCACCCGCTTTAGGGATCTCCGCATCCTTGTCCACGTGGCTCCCTATTGCTAGACGTCTTCCACCAAGCGGATCTAGTCTGCCTCAACACTGGGGTCCCCACATTTTTGTCTGCCTCCACGACAAATTTATCTCATTTGGACCTTGCGGTCGGTACTGTTCCGCTAGCTCGGCGCTTCGAATGGTTCGCCCTTGATGATACACACTCGAGTGACCACTTTCCATGTGTCCTTAGACTGCAGCCTCAACTGCCCTACATGCGCCTGCGACGCTGGAAGTTTGCCCAAGCCGACATTCTCTAGCGACATTCGATGACCGTCGCTTTCGCAGCGTCGACGATGAGGTCACACATGTTACCAACGTTATTCTCACCGCTGCGGATCTTTCAATACCAGGCACCTCCGAATTGCCCCGGCGCCCCCCAGTTCCTTGGTGGAACTAAGCATGCCGTGACGCAATACGTGAGCGGCGACGTGCTCTTCGCATTTTCCGTCACCATCCAACTTTGGCCATCTGTATCCGATATAAGCAGCTCCGTGCGCGATGCCGTCGCGTCATCCGCGATAGCAAGAAGGCAAGCTGTAAATTGTTTATTAGCTCATTTAACACCTTCACTCCCTCCTCGGAAGTTTGGAGTCGGCTGCGACGGTTCTCAGGCGCGCCTAGTTTCTCCCCGGTCTCTGGGCTCACTGTCGCGAAAGATACCTTAGTGGACCCCGTCGCAATTTCTAACTCATTGGGTCAGCACTTTGCTGAGATTTCGAGCTCTTCAAATTACCCGCCAGCGTTTCTCCCGAAGAAACGTGCAGCGGAAGTGCGACATCTTGCTTTCTCCTCTCACAATCACGAAAGCTACAATACTGTTTTCTCCATGCGGGAACTCCAACATGCCCTCTCTTCTTCTCGCTCCTCCGCACCAGGACCGGATGGTATCCATGTCCAAATGTTGCTGCATTTATCAACCCATAGCCTGCGTTACCTCCTTCGCCTTTATAATCGAATTTGGACCGACAATACGTTTCCCAGGCGATGGCGGGAAGCTATTGTCGTTCCCGTTCCGAAACCTGGAAAGGACAAACATCTCCCCTCTAGCTATCGCCCCATTTCTCTCACGAGTAGTGTCTGTAAGGTTTTGGAGCGTATGGTGAATTACCGTTTAGCTTGGTGGCTGCAATCCCGCAGTCTTTTAACACCAGCCCAATGCGGATTCCGAAAGCATCGTTCTGCAGTTGACCATCTTGTTGCTCTCTCCACTTATATCATGAACAATTTCCTCCGGAAACGCCAAACGGTAGCAATATTTTTTGATCTGGAGAGAGCATACGATACCTGTTGGAGGACAGGCATCCTCCGCACACTGTTCTCTTGGGGCTTTCGGGGCCGGCTGCCCCTTTTTCTTCGCGAATTTATGGCAGAGCACACATTTAGGGTGCGGGTGAACACTACTCCCTCTTTGTGGACGATTTAGGAATCTACTACAGCTCTCAACGGACCAGCCTTCTTAAAAGACGTCTTCAAGGATGTCTCGATCGCCTCCACTCGTGGAGCATCGAAACCGGCTTCCGTTTCTCACCCAGTAAGACCGTTTGTGTTACTTTTTGGCGACGTAAGGAGTTTCTTCCGCCCTCCTTACATCTAGGTCCTGTCAACCTTCCGTTTTGCGACGTCGCTAAATTCTTGGGTCTTATGTTTGACAGAAAACTGTGCTGGTCCTCCCACGTTTCCTATCTTTTGGCTCGCTGTCTGCGTTCCCTTAACACCCTCCGTGTCCTGAATGGTACCTCCTGGGGAGCGGACCGAGTGGTACTTCTCCGCCTCTATCGCGCCTTCGTGCGCTCGAAATTGGATTATGGAAGCATTGCCTACTCCTCTGCTCGGCCGTCTATTCTTCGGCGTCTCGACTCTAGCCACCACCGTGGATTACGTTTAGTGTCTGGAGCTTTTTACACCAGCTCTGTGGAAAGCCTTTATGCTGAGACTGCTGAACCTCCGCTGTCCAATCAGTGAGCAGTCCTTCTCAGTCGTTATGCTAGCCATCTTTTTTCCATGCCTGCTAATCCAGCCCATGACCTTTTTTTCGACGCCTCCTTTGATGTAGGGTATGCAGTCCGCTCCTCCTCCCTACTACCCCCGGGAGTCCGCTTCCGTCAACTGCTCCATTCTCTTTCCTTCCGCTTTCCTAAAACCTTCTTGACAACTTGGGGTACGGCACCGCCTTGGCTCCGTCCCCGGATCGACTTGCTCCGAGACCTATGTCAATTTCCCAAGGATGGTACCCCTACACTTGTTTACCATCGGGCATTTGCTGCTCTATGTGCACAACTGACGGACGCCACATTTATTTACACTGACGGCTCGAAAACATCGTTAGGTGTAGGGAGTGCCTATATTGTTGACAACACCCCAAATCTCTTTCGGCTTCCCGACCAGTGTTCTGTTTATACTGCGGAGCTTTACGCTGTTCTCCAGGCTGTCCACTACATCCGCCGCCATCAGCGGATACAGTACGTAATCTGCTCAGATTCTCTCAGCTCTCTCCTCAGTCTCCAAGCTCTTTACCCTGCGCACCCTGTGGTCCACCGGATTCAGCACTGTCTGCGCTTGCTCCACCTAGGGGGCGTCTCGGTAGCGTTCCTCTGGCTCCCGGGACACGCTGGTATCTGTGGGAATGAGGCGGCCGATATAGCGGCCAAGGCTGCAGTCTTTCTTCCTCGGTCAGCTATTCAGTCGCTTCCCATTACCGATCTACGGAGCGGTTTATGTCGCCAAGTTGCTCATTTATGGCATGCGCATTGGTCAACACTTCCCCATAATAAATTGCGGAAAGTGAAAGCCCTTCCTTGCGCTTGGACCTCTTCCTCCCGAACGCGTCGTCAGGAGGAGGTAATTTTAGCTAGACTCCGAATAGGGCACTGTCTTTTTAGCCATCGACATCTTTTAAGCGGTGATCCTCCCCCACTCTGTCCCCACTGCTGTCAGCTGTGGACGGTCAGACACCTTTTAATTGAATGCCCCTATTTTAATCCGTTACGCTCCCGTCTACAGCTATCGCCTGATCTCTCGTCGATTTTAGCGGATGACACGCGCTCAGCCGACCGCGTTCTCCAGTTTATTAGTGACAGTGAAATTACATCAGTCATTTGAAGCTTTTTTGGGGACAACCAACCCCTTTCTATAGTGGATTTTGAAGCATTCCTTCTGCCTTTAGTTTCTCGGATTTTATGACTTTGTTCCCATTGCTGCTGGTTATAAATTTGTTTTTTTTCCTGTTTCCTACGTCACGGGCTGGGCGCCAATGACCATAGACGTTTTGCGCCCTAAAACCACAAAAAAAAAAAAAAAAATTCCGAGCCATTATAGAGCAGGCTGAGCGTACGCAGTTGTCACTTCACACGCACCGTTGGAAACGATACAACGCCCAGTTTAATAAATGGGAGTTCCAAAGTGTCCTTACAGTTTCCCCAATACCTCTCGAGGTCCAGACCGAATTAACAACCAGTTTCTTCGCCATCTCTCGGCGCACTGTCAGGGTGAATTACTAGCCCTGTTTAACCGCTTCTGGATGGAGGACGTTTTCCCAACTCTTAGGCAGGATAGCGTTACCATCCCAGTGCTGAATCCTGCTGCAGACCCGCTGGTGGTTGATAGCTATCGCCCTAGCAGCCTTACCAACGTTATGTGCGAACTCCTGGAACGGATGGCGAGTCGGCATGTCATCTGGATAGTCGAAGATTAGGGCCTCCTAACCCAGCAACAAGGGGGCTTCCGTCAGGGCTGCTCAGCGATCGACAATTTAGTCTCGCTAGAGTCGGCTATTCGTACATCTTGTACTCGGCGAGAACATCTAGTTGCTGTTTTCTTTGATCTTCGGAAGGCGTACGATACCAGCTGGTGCCATCATATCCTTGGCACGCTACACAAATTTGGCTTAATCGACTACAGACTTTTCTACGGAATTATCTCTCCAATCGCTCCTTCCGAGTTAGTTGGTACTTATTTTAGGTCTGCACATATTCAGGAGAACAGTGTCCAGCAGGGCTCAGTTCTCAGTGTTCCTCTCTTTTTTGGGGCAATTAATGGTGTTGCGGCTGCAGTGGGCTCATCGGTCTGTTCCTCTCTATACGCCAATGACTTCTGTCTTTATTACAGTTCCCCAAGCATCAGTGTCGCTGAACGGCGGCTGCAGGGAGCTATCTGTAAGGAACATTTTTGGGCATCCAACCATGGTTTTCAGTTCTCAGCCTCTAAGACCCAAGTGATGCATTTGCCATCGAATGGTCCACCTCAATCCAGAGCTAGACCTTGCCAATGAATTCCTTCGTATTGAGGAGAGGCATCACTTCTTTGGCATGCTGTTTGATGCTCAGCTCACTTGGACACCTTATCTTCGCGAGCTTAAACAACGGTGCTGGCGGCACCTCAACATCATTTGCTGACTCAGCCAAGTAGTTTGGGGGCTCCACGAACAACCCTCCTACAGCTCTATATGGCCTTGCTGCAGTGCAGTCCCGCCTCGACTACGGAACTGTAGTGTAAGCAACACCTTCAAATATGCGGATCCTCCACCCAATTTTCCATTGTGGTGTCTGACTGGCGACAGGTGCCTCCCGCATTAGTCCGGTCACTAGCCTTCTTCTAGAAGCTGGAATCCCACCACTACGATTCCGCCGACAACAGTTGCTTGCGTCATACGTCGCCCGGATCCATGCCTCACCCGACCACCCAAACTGCAAGCTCCTTTTTCCTTCTTTTGCACTCCCCTCCCCACGACGGCGGCCTAGGTCGGATCTCCCGATCGCGGTCCGCGTTCGTTCTCTTCTCTGGTCACTCGAGTCCTTTCCCCTTCTTCCATCCTTCCGGCCATCTTATTCTACCCCTCCATGGTCCCTCCCTCGCTTGCAGTTTTGCTTGGATTTGTCGTGCCACTCAGTCCTCCATTCGACCTGCCAGTCTTAAACAATTCCTGGCTCTTCTTGCCTCGTTTCGCGATGTAGATGTAGTCTACACCAATGGTTCTGTGGTCGATGGACGCACTGGGTTTGCTTTCATCCATGGCGTGTACGTTGAGCAGCATTTCCTGCCTTGTGGGAGCAGTGTTTTCACTGTGGAGCTGGTTGCTCTTTGTCGTGCACTCGCTCACCTTTCCTCCTGCCGTGGGGAGTTATTTGTCATATGCAGTGATTCAGCGCTTTGCAAGCACTCAACTAGCGTTTTTCTCGGGACCCTTTCGTGCGCGGTATTCAAGATGGTGTTTTTGCTCTCGCCGAGTGTGGTCGTTCAGCGAAGTTTGTGGGGTCCCCGGGCCACATCGGCGTTCCAGGAAACGAACGTGTCGATCGGTTGGCCAAGCAGGCCACCACTTCGCCTCCCCTGGAGCTTGGTCTGGTGGAAAGAGACCTCCGGTCAGCCCTACATCACAAGGTCCGCGATGTCTGGAGCTCTGGGTGGTCTGTCTTGAACACGCCAAATAAGCTCCCCACGGTCAAGTCGTCCACGGCCGTATGGAACTCATCATTGAGGGGCACGCGTAGGGGCTCAGTTCTGTCGTCTCTGAATTGGACATGCGGTTGACCCACAGGTCTCCCCTTTGCCGTGAGAACCCGCCCAAGAGTCGCTGTGATGCAGGGCTGAGAGTGCTCCATCTTCTGATGGATTGCCCCATTTAGCCCCCTTGCAGCAGTCCTTTAATTTACCAGCTGCACTTCCTTTAATTCTAGGTGACGATGCCACTATAGCTGACTCAGTTTTACGTTTTATCTGTGCAGCTGGGTTTTATCACTCGCTCTAGTGTGGGCGCTCTAGCTTGGTTTCTCAGGCTACACCCACTCCAGCGACTTCTTATTGTTACATGGATACCAAAATAGTGCCTTATATGTTAACAAGTTGTGTTAGTACCTCTATCAACACTTTCCAGCTGGAGGTTCTTCGTTTGTAGTTGAGTGGTTGACCTTTTACCTGATGCATCAACCACTTAGTCTGTTTTACTCTAGTCAACTATTTGCTCTGCTCCTTTTCAGTGTCCTCTATTTTGTGTTATTGCGGTGTTCATTTTAGCTCTGTACCCCTTGGTGTTCTCCCCCTCTGGGTGCAGAGGTTACGCTTTTACTATATAGGCCTTTTACAAGTATGTCTGTTTCAAACAGGGGACTGATGACCTCGATGTTTAGCCTCCATCAAACCCCAAAACCAACCAATTACTTAATAGTGTGCGCTCCACCTCACACCAGCCTTTGTTTGATGGGCCATGACCCGCCATAAACTGCAGCTACAAACGATTGCTCACAAGCCTGACCCGCTATGTATGCACATGCGTAAGACAAGGGAAGTTACTTGACTGTGCATGCGCATACGAATACGAGAAAGTTTATACATGGGTCGGGGCTAAATAACCCATAAATTCCCAACCGCGGATCAACGTATATCAAAAAATGAAATGCATAGAACAAGAGACGAGCTAAATAGGAGATGAAACCTAAAAATAACAGCACACGGTTTCTTATGCTAGTAAAGAAACTTAGATATGAAGCTACCTATGACAACAGGAGGAACTCTTAATAACTCTACCTAAAGCCAGTAGCTAGCGTGGGAGGGGGGGGGGGGGGCGTGAGGTGTTCAACAGGCTAAAATCACCTTCATCGTAAAAGAAAAATGAGGATAAAAGGAAAGATGAACAGCTTGACCAACCGCGCTCGCCAATCGGCGCGCGCATGTTATAATCCCCAGATCATCAGATTTACATCTATGAGGAACAAAGTAAAGGCGCGAAACCTTCAAAAATTTTCTATTTCTTAGTAGGAGTTGGTAATTGAGGATATTGTCCTTAACATGTTGCAGATGCTTAAACATCTGTATGTCTTCCAAAACATCCAGTTTTAAGCCCTTAATTTCGGCATGAAGTAACTCGATATTAACAGGGCGGTTCGGCGCATGAATCGTTTGCACAATGTGTTCGGCAAAAGTAGAGCCCTTAGTACCGTCACCGCTTCTAGTAGGAGTATGCTCTTTATACCTGAGACCAAGAGCTCGCCCCGTTTACCCGATGTAACATTCTGGATAATCCACGCACGTTATTTTATATACTCCTGATTGGGAAAGTTTATCGCTCTTACTATGCAAGGAGTGAATTAAATTCCTATGTAAACTATTATTAGTAGAATAGGCGACTCTGAAATTATGGGCTCTCAGTAAACGCCTCAATTTGTAACTTATATTGCCTATGTAAGGGATAGATATCGTTGCCACCTGTTTGTCATCTATCGCATCCCCTAGGTTGGAAGACTTGTTGTTGTTGTTGTTGTTGTTGTTATTTTTTGTTATACATCTCTTATCAACTCAGGCCTATAGCCATTATTTATAGCAGCATTCTCAAGTGTGGCCAGTTCTGTTTCTACCTCATCTGGTGTAAGAGGGATAACTGTAACTCGATGGATATTAGAATGAAAAAGGCCATATTATGGGCGTACGGATGGGCCGAGTCTGCACGTATAATATTATCGGAAAACGCGTTTTTCCGAAAAATATTAAATTCAGTGTGGTTGTCAACTACAGTTAGAGGTCCAAAAAATTTAAGGGCCTAGTATCGGATTCTCACTCAATTGTTAAACTGATATTATGGTGAAGCTCATTGAAAATCGAAAAAATAAGGTCTACATTATTTTGAGAACCGTTCATAAAAATTTCTGATAAAATCCCAGTTAGGGTGCTTCCCATAGACAAATCTGCTGGTTGTAACTAAAGTCTCCCATTAAATGTAAAGTAGTTGTTTTAAAACGATCCGTAGCAGCATCAACTCATTGACCTCTTCATCCAAAAGTTTTTTATGGTGACGTAAATTGCACTCTAGTATTTGTAGGGTTTGGTCGACCGGTACATTAGTATATAAACTTAGTACGTCAAACGGTACTAGTTTAGGATCTTCAGAACAAGATACCCCGCGTAAGCTGGTAGCTAAATGAATGGAACTTTTAATGGAATAGTTTTTACTAAAGAAATTTTCTTTAATCCTAGTATGCAAGTATTTCGCCAGCTTATGATAGGCACTTCCCGTACTGTGAACGATATGGCGAAGTGGTTGATTCAACTTATGAACTTTAAACCGGCTTCTCAATTTAGGGGCTTGGGATTCATGTTTATCAACCACTTTTTTCGGAACTCTGTCAAATTTTTAGAATTTTGGATCCCAGTTCTAATTTCTTTTTGGAGAGTAATAGTTGATCTTTGTTAAGCATAACTATCCCGTTGTCATTGAAAAAACCTTCGGTCTTGTCTACATATTCTTGCTTTGTGGATGTAACTACGAAGTTTCCCTTATCGGCTTCAGTGACAACAGTATCCTTTTGTATTAGTTTGCGGTTAATACTCCTTAAAACCTTATTTGTGTTATCCTCTTTATGTGCACTGTGTGCGGCCTTACTCATAACTTTGTAGGCCTGATAAGCCAATAGTGTTTGTTTCTCGTTAAGCATTTTGGCATAATCTAGACAGATTTTAAAGTCAACTGTTGTCTTCTCGAACTTTCGGATTTGCTGTGCTAGGCTCGAAATTAAATTTTAATGCTTTGGAGAGACTCCTCTTAGACACAAAATTGAATTTCTGTCTTAATGACCCTGTCCAAGAATTTTCTAGGTTCAGCTGTAAAATTAGTGTAATTTTGTTAGCACGTTCGTAACTAAGTTAGCAACTTTTTTGTCATGTCTGTTGGCAAACTCTTTTATTTGTAGAGCGAACCACTCATTTGCCCTAAACCAAAAAGCATTTATTTGAAAGTTAAAGCGAACAGAATAAAACTTCGAACTTTCTAAATACAACATATATGCTCTTTCATTCAAAATCTTTCTTGGCATATAAATCGGAGATTTTAGCATTAAATATTTGGTAACGCAGCTTCTTTCTAAAGACTGGCATTTTAAGGCAGTATTTACCTATGAAACCATCAACAAAACTTTGAGAGGTTGAGCACTCTACACTGTTTAATAAAATCAGTAGCCATGCTTGCCTTAGCCCTTTTCAGAATAACATCTAAGTATCTACTTGCTGCATCAGACACCTCGGCTGGTACGAATTTAAGAAATTTCAACATCTTTTAATCTGCCACCAAGATCGGAAATGGCGCGCACTCTGTGTTAAAGCTCAGAGCTAGACGAATGCACTATTAGTTAACAACACAGGTTCTCACCAACACGCAGTCGTTCTACATGGATCCGTCGTACCACTGTTATGTTCTTCCCTGCTGTCCAACCATTCCTGGAGTTCGAGGTACATGTCCATTGTTTGAAGATAAATACGTACACTTTCCTTGAACATGTGATCAAAAATGATTTATACAACAAAACGTACTCAGAAACACACCTGAACGTATAGTCACTTTTGCTATTTTTCGTGTTAGTGTTCCACGATTATGACAAGGAAGCATATGCCCTTAGTTTTTGCGCCCTAAAACATAAGATAAATCACGTAGCAGGACCTCCTACATAGTTTCGAAAAGCGAGTTTATCGTATGGCCCAAGGTAATCCAAATTTCTTACAAACTGTTGTTGGGGCATCCAGTGTAAGGATAATGGGCAGTGGGACTAATATCGATCTTAGACGGAAGCAATTCTGGAGAAATTTCTGGCTGCTGATATTGTCCCGTAATGACATGGTACCCTATATTTAGTCACGTTTTGAAGCTATAACTTTTGGGCTCAGATTACATTCATCAGTCTATAGAGAAGGCCCTGTCACCAGACATCGTGGGCTGGAAGTAAATCGGTGCAAGCCAAAGGCATTTCCATATTCTGAAAGCCCACTCCAATCCGTACTGCGAGGGCCAGGGTTTAAACACAGCTTCGTTCGGGGCGAATGCTGGCTTGTTCGACCAGTCCTGCTAAACAGTATCCGTTCCAGAAGTCGCTGCATCACAATAAGCAGCGAAATGTGACGGAAGGTTTGTGCAAGATCTGAAGCTTCAGTTGGATTTGGGTGAGCAGCTACCTTCGGTCTTTTAAGTTCTTCGGGGCACGTTTCTAGTCTCCAGTAACGAGGTCACGAAATTTGCTAACCATGTCTGAATACATTTCCCGGACTAGATGACTCTGGGAGTAGCTCAACAGCCAGAAGCTTGACTAAGTTTGTCTCCATTATTGACGCTGCACTCTCTTCATATGTGATGTCACAAAAATATTCAGTGTCGTATATGGCTGCTGCTTTTGTCTTGGAGCTCCTGTTTAATAAGTGTTGGGTTTGGCAACGTGCAAAGCAATTTTGTGAAGTGTTAGAAAATGTTGCCAAGTCATATGGCTGGCTCAAGCTCCTAATTTTTGAAGCAGGATACTTAGAACTGCTGGATACTTAGAAATGGTTGGAGACTACTCAGATTATAAATTTATCCCTTCTTGCAGTATCCACGCTGTGCTTCAGTTAATCAGATAATCGTAACCGCCACTTCGAAAACCATTGTGGTGATCCTCACATTTCTTGTGCCAGCCTAGAATATCTTTCCCGATATTCTCAGGACATGGGCTCATTCGTCGATGTGGTAACTGCTCGTAGTAAAGTCTTGCAGATACCAGCAGACGGTAGAATCCAGTCGAGGTACTTATCGAGGAAGACGTTCCAATCAGCATTTTTGGTTCAGTCTGGACTGAGGAATTATTGTTTATTAGGTTGGTGCACAAGCTAATGGCGTTTCTGTTTATCATGTTGGTATTTCGGTTGCTAAGGACTGATGGATTACTTTTATTTGTAGTTCACATGGGTTTCCATAATGGTATTTTGTCATTGGAGGAATTGGAGCTGTGGAGCTAGAAAATGCAGTGCCATATGGACAATTTGCAATTTCGTCATGTCCTCCTGTTTGAGTTGAGTAGTGGAGTGACAGCAGCGGAGGCAGCCAGAAACTTGAGCGCTGTGTGTGGAGATGATGCCACTGGACAAAACACGACAAACGGTTTCCTAGTTAAAAGGAGAACCGTTCCGTCATTAGTGACAGTCTCCAGGTACAGGATGACCTTTGGGGATTAAAAATCTTTCACGCATTAATCCACACATGATTCACGTCAGTGTGCTGGAGGGATCGTAAACGTGGTGAACTGTGATCATTCCGCCAACGTGAGACATTAGCATGCAATGAGAAGGATTAAATGTGGGTTGTATAGGTACTGCATGCTCTAAGCCAAAATCAGGCGGTTGTCATATGTGCATCTGTATGCACATGATAAATTTTGCTCGTGAACGACACCGAAGATTCCTACTCTGTATCGTCAGTGGCCACGGGAAATGGTCTCTTCATGCTAACATGAGAAAAAGATGAATGGTGGAGTTCAAACAAGGAAGCACTCCGCTTACAAGGGCATGCGCGCTTCCATAAAAGGTAATTTATTCATCTGGTAGAACAGGGACGACGTGGTGTGCTACGAATTGCTTCCCAGAGGTCTCGCCATCACTGATATTTTGCAAAAACTGAGACGTGTTGCAGACGCAAGCCAACAACAACAGACTGCCTGAAGTGATTATACTCCATAACGCCCGCCCACATGGTTAGACTGACAAAAAAACTCTATACAGGAATTGCGCTACGAAGTCATTCAACACTCACTTTATCTTCCATTCTTAGATCGTTGAGATTTTCCGCTCTATCAAACTGCCTCCAAGAAATTTCCTTTCATGAGACTGTCTCCTTAATACCATGTTATTCGTACAGCTGCGGAATCGAAAAGTTACACCCAGCGTTGGCAAACAGATTTAAATAGCAAAGGATAATATATTACGAATTGTGTTTATTAAAGTTACACAAAAATGCTACAGACTTAAACAGCAACCTAATAAATGAAATACTTGTGCTGATTTGTTCTAAAGCAAGATAGTATTAAGAGGGAAATCTGACAATGTTTTCAGTTGCAGCGACAAAGCTATGCTTTCCATCAGCAGTGATATAACGTAAGTCTGACTAGAAACCATTTTTCCAAGCTGCTGAACTGAAGGAATCGGAATATTCAGAATTGAAAGTAAAATGGATGTTGTTTCTATTTCCTCCTATTGAAGAGTGATTCTACACTAAAGGAAAAATAGCAACTCCAACAAGAAAGGGGTGTTAGAGATCAACAAAAGCTTGTAGTCGTGTATCCACATTGTGGTCTTTCAAAGTAAACAAAATTTGACCTTAATATTGCAACTCTGAGTCTGACGGTACGTAGCTAAGTTTTGGCTAGTTTCGTTGTGTAGGAGCTGTAATACCTAGCTGCCGCATTACAGGCCAAATACTGCTGAGTCTACCGTATACAATATGAATACACATGAATCGAATGGCCGAAGGTTCCTATTACTCGGCAATTACGAATTTTGAATGTAACATAGAAAGTGAAAGGTGGCAATTAAAATCTGCAGGTACTATTTTCAAGACTTTAAATGATGAGTACGATAGCAAAAGTGCCTTGAAGAATGCAATTTATACATGCAAAACGACTTTTTGTGTCGATGGTCCAGCAATTAATTAAAATATTAGTTGAATAACAGGGAAACAACTGATTCCTGCTTCACGTAATCAGTTATGAACATAGCTCGCAAGATATTTACTATTAAACGCATACTACGTCTTCACTGCAGAAGCCACGGAAATCTCACAAGTTGGCACTATGAAATATTATCTTCCGCGATCATTCGCAAAATGCTAAACACTCTAAGTATTTCCGGCACGTCCCTGTCCAGCACTCCGTGTCGTGTGCGACGCGATGCTGCTGCCCCACCTCCATACAGTCTCTCCACTGACCTCGGTAGTCGCCTACCGTAAAAACGAGCGCTGTGATTGACTAGAGCGCTTCCGCAATGTCTCCAAGCCAACGAACACACAAACATATTGAAACACTTACAAAATACTGGATTTACATTTAAATGACTTAAAAATAAATATTCGTGTGGCTCGACCATAAACATACTGTAACACACATTATTAAATACATAAACAAATCACACACACACGAAACGAATGGAAACAAAAGTAGGCCAGTAGCCTAATGTCTCTGCTTTCTAAAACTCTGTAAATATTTGATCAATTTCTTCGTGAATGGTATATATCGGATATAAACAAAGGCTAGATGGATAAATATATTTTTTCGTGTAACCGTGTCCGCAGCTCATGGCCTTGCGGTCTCGTCCTCATTTCTCGAGCACAGGGTCCTAGTTTCGATTCCCGGCAGGGTCAGGGATTTTCACCTGCCTCGAGATGACTGTGTGTTTGTGTTGTCCTCATCATTCACGAAAGTGGCGAGATGTGACTGAGCAAAGGTTGGGAATTTGTATGGGCGCAGATAACTGCACAGTTGCGCGCCGCACAAACCAATCATGGTGTAACGCGATTAATAGTGATCGGCCATTTTGACATAAATAATTCATGTTAAATGCCTGTAATTCATACCAATTTAGGTTTACACCATTAGCTTTCTACACACATCGATCGAAAAAAAATCGGACGAACGGTTTAGATTTTAGAAATTCGTTGCTGGCTGTTGTATAATTTGCAATCAGATACTAAACTTCAAAGTAATAAACATATTGAAAATCTGATTACACCATCAGAATCGTCGTGCAAATAATTGTAATGTCCATGCTTCTTTTTAAGGTATCATGATCCATCTGGCTATTAATTTCTACATGAACTATGAAATGTCTGTCATTATGGTTTCACAAAGTGCACCATCTTTGTGTCTAAGGAGATTTGTATGCTGGGAGTGCCAAAGTCCATTCCTTGACACTGCGTCAACATGGAATTCCCACGCGGTCGGCCTGGACCACGCAGTGTGGCTACCCCTGTTCCCATGGCTAGTGTTGGGCACCATGCAGCTGCTGACGAGCCCCTGCTTGCCGAGTGGCCCGTGCGACCATGCCAACTCTGAACTCTGAATATTTTCAGGGCGCCACAACTCGCCCATTGCATTACAACATCTGAAAGATATCTGTTCAGATATCGCTCCATTCGCGAACAGCCACTAGTGGCTCCACTGTAAGGATACAAATCAGGTTTGCTTCAAATAGACGCTGTAACGATCGTTAACTTTACTTTCGAGATTGGATGTGATACGCTGACGTTAGTAGAGAATGCCTTTCAGGCGATGAAGACGAACTGAGTTTGAGGGAACACATGTAGTAGGGTTACAAGAAAACTGATATTCCTTTTGTGATATTGCAGAAAAAATTAAACGGAATGCGACCACTGTCCATTATTGCTGGTAGAGGGGGTCATGGGGATCTATAGTCACAAGACATAGCTTCGCACCACCATGTAGCGCCCCCCAGGGGTCCACAACTCTTTTGTGGACACGTGCGTAGCGAGCACGGGACCCCGAGCTAATGTGGCCCTCCTTCCTTTCCGGGCTGCATACCTTCCCTTCCCTTCCCTTCCCTTTCCGCATCCCTCCCCATCCCCCATCTTCCCTAACCCCCTCACCTCTGGCTCTTTCCTTCCCTTTCTCCCCCTCTGGGAGTATGGTTTGTGCATACGTCCGGAGACGGACGCTCGAAACTGTTCCAAATTCCTTGCTTTCTACACGTGCAAGTCCTCGTCCTTCCTCTGTCCTTCCCTTTTCCTTCCCTCTTCTCCTTGCCCTTTTCTCCACTGCGGCGTTTGAGACCCCCTCTTCTTTCCTTTCCCTTTCTCTTTTTTCCTCCCTGTGCGTGTCTGAAGGCCGACCCACGCACTTCCATGCGTAGCCGGGGACGGGGTAACGCGTAATTCCCCGCCCCGGGTAGACAGGTAGGACACGTAGGTACCCCCTGGTAATGACCAGGCCCAGGGAGGGGTGATAACCCGAGCTGATACCTTCCGAAAGTGCCGATTGATCCTTCCGTCCGTTTGTCGGGAGGTGTGACCTGAGGTGTGAACAATCACCTAAGGCGGGTGTGCCCTCAGTGACGGCCCCCACAAGGGAGGAGCGCGCTATCGGAGACGCCGGTAATCATGGGGGATTCTTCCGCAATGGTTTCCTCACCTTCCACTATGTCTGCTCACAAACGTAAGTTCACTGAGTCTCAGCCACAGACGGTTCTTCCATCGTTGCCACAGTTCCTTGTTGTTTCTCGGTCTGACGAAGGTCACGAGTTTTCAACGGTCAACCCTTTCATTATTCAGA
Organism: Schistocerca serialis cubense; assembly: GCF_023864345.2. Lineage (NCBI taxonomy): Eukaryota > Metazoa > Arthropoda > Insecta > Orthoptera > Acrididae > Schistocerca > Schistocerca serialis. Next base: position 808,206,779 of record NC_064642.1, read on the forward strand.
AAGGTGTCGACGCAATTGCGGGTCCTGTAAAGTCTTGTTCCTGATTACGGAATGGCACCCTGTTGTTAGAAACACACAGTGCCCTCCAGGCTCAAAAATTGCTGTGAACTTCTCTGCTCCACACCTTCCCTGTCCGCGTGGAACCGCACCGTACCTTAAATTCCTCGCGTGGAGTCGTTTATACCCGCTCCCTCGATGGATTGTCTGACGAAGAAATTCAGCACTACCTGTCTGACCAGGGCGTCACGGCTGTTCATCGGGTTATGAAAAGGGTTGACTCGAACATCATTCCAACCCGCACTGTCTTCTTGACATTTGACAAAGTTCAACTCCCATCAAAAAGCAAAGCAGGCTATGAGATAATTTCCGTTCGCCCTTATGTCCCAAACCCTACGCGTTGCTATCGATGTCAGCGGTTCAATCACACCAGCCAGTCCTGTTCCAATCCGGCCAAATGTGTTACGTGTGGCAAGGATGCCCATGAGGGTGCTTGTCCACCTCCATCCCCTCGCTGCATCAACTGTATGGGTGACCACGCTGCTTCCTCTCCAGATTGCCCCGTTTTTAAGGACGAAAAGCTCATCCAGGAAATAAGAGTGAAGGAAAAGGTGTCGACCTTTGCTGCTCGAAAGTTACTCGCCAGTCGACAGCCCACCGTGCCTCAGAAAGGAAAATACAGCACTGTCCTTGCTTCTCCTCAGCCAACAAAGGAGGCGGCCACGCAGACGTGCGACCTCACCTTTAGTACCACGGTCGTCAGATCGGCCAGCGCAGAGATCGCCTGTTCAACCTCACCTCTTTCGCCTGCCCACTCTATGGCCCACCCTTCGTCGGGTTCTGCTAAATCTCGAGCCCAAAAGTCAGACGCCAAGTCTTCGAAAAAAGAGCATTCTCGTGAAGAGTTTTTACGTACCGCAACTTCACAACCATCGGTTCCTCCTTCATCTAAACATCATACTTCCAAGAAGGCTACGAAGAAACACAGTTCCTCTCCTTCTCCGCCAAGGCGTGTCCCATCTACAGCACCACCTGGCGGAAATCGCCCTCGGCCATCTTCTGTGTCGCCGAGGCGCACTGCTGGTGGCCGGTCAACCGGCCGATCGCTGGTGGCAGGAGCTGCTCCTGACCAACCTATGGATCAGGATCTTCTGCCTTCGACTGAATGCCATTCCATGCTGTCGGTCGCAAGCTCTGAGCAGTCGTTGAGTTGACAGCACCCTTGGTCACGTTCCTCCATTTTCTGTTGACCCTATGTCCATTATCCACTGGAATATCCGCGGCATTCGAGCCAATCGGGATGAATTGTCGATCCTCTTACGATCCTACTCGCCGGTCATCTTCTGTCTTCAGGAAACAAAGCTGCGTCCCCATGACCGCTTTGTTCTCCCTCATTTTCAGTCCGTCCGATATGACCTCCCCTCTGTTGAAGGCACTCCAGCCCATGGAGGACTCATGATTCTGCTCCATGATACTCTATTATCACCCAATCCCCTTAAACAGTTCCTTCCAAGCTGTCGCCGTCCGTCTTTCCCTTTCTGGATACACGTTCTCTCTTTGTACGGTATACATTCCAACGTCCACATCAATGGCACGAGCTGATCTCCTTCATCTCCTTGATCAGCTTCCACCCCCCTATTTGCTGGTTGGGGACTTCAATGCCCACCACCCGCTTTAGGGATCTCCGCATCCTTGTCCACGTGGCTCCCTATTGCTAGACGTCTTCCACCAAGCGGATCTAGTCTGCCTCAACACTGGGGTCCCCACATTTTTGTCTGCCTCCACGACAAATTTCTCATTTGGACCTTGCGGTCGGTACTGTTCCGCTAGCTCGGCGCTTCGAATGGTTCGCCCTTGATGATACACACTCGAGTGACTACTTTCCATGTGTTCTTGGACTGCAGCCTCAACTGCCATATATGCGCTCGCGACGCTGGAAGTTTGCCCAAGCCGATTGGACACTTTTTTCGTCTCTAGCGACATTCGAGGACCGTCACTTTCCCAGCGTCGACGATGAGGTCACACACATTACCGACACCCCCTGCGGGTCTGGGGATTAGAATAGGCCAGAGTTATTCCTGCCTGTCGTAAGAGGCGACTAAAAGGAGTCCCACCCCCTCAAGGGGGTCGTTAGCGCCTGCGTCCGGAGACGGACGGTTCCACGACCTCTGTTTGCGGTCATTTTGCTTTTTCACTTCTAGTTTCTTCCTTCCTTTGGTTGGTTCCTTTCTTTGCTCTTTTCCACCTCACTGTCTTCCTTACTCTTTCCTTGTCTCCTTCTCCTTGCCTTCTCCTTGCCTTCTCATTGCCTTCTTCTCCTTGCCTTCTCATTACCTTCTTCTCCTTGCCTTCTCTGGTCTCCGCCTCGGCGTTTGAGACAGTCTGTCCTCTCTCTCCTCCTTTTCCTCTTCTTCCTTCCTCCCTGTGCGTGCCTGAAGGCCGACCCACGCGTTCGCACGCGTAGCCGGTGACGGGGTAACGCGTAATTCCCCGCCCTGGGTAGACATGTAAGGCACACCCGTACCCCCTGGCAAAGGCCAGGCCGGGGGAGGGGTGATTGCCTGAGCTGATACCTTCTGACCATGCCGATTGGTCCCTCCGTCTGGTTCTCGGGAGGTGTGACCTGAGGTGTAAACATTCACCTAAGGCGGGAGTGCCCTCTGAGAGGGTCCCCACAAGGAAGGAGCGCGCCATCGGAGACGCTGGCAATCATGGGGGATTCCTCCGCAATGGATTCTACTCCATCTCTACCGCCTGCCCCACAGTTCCTCGTAGTTTCTCGATCTGAGGACGGAAAGGATTTTTCCTCTGTCAACCCTTTCGTTATCCAGAAGGGTGTAGATGCCATAGCCGGAACTGTCAAATCTTGTACCAGGTTGCGTAACGGTACCTTATTACTAGAAACTGAGAGCGCCTTTCAGGCACAAAAACTGCTTCGGGCCACACTCCTGTACACGTTCCCTGTGCGGGTGGAGGCTCACCGAACTTTGAATTCGTCTCGTTGTGTGGTCTATACTAGCTCCCTCGACGGACTGACTGACGAAGAGATTCAATCTTTCCTCGCTGAACAGGGCGTGACGGCTGTCCATAGGGTCATGAAAAAGGTCAACAATGACCTTGTACCGACCCGGACACTTTTCTTGACCTTCGATAGTGTTAAGCTGCCATCGCGCATCAAGGCGGGCTACGAGGTTATTTCTGTTTGCCCCTATGTCCCGACACCTACGCGCTGCTACCAGTGTCAGCGTTTCAATCACACTCGACAGTCTTGTTCCAATGTGGCTAAATGTGTCACTTGTGGCAGGGATGCCCATGAGGGTGACTGTCCACCTCCGTTTCCTCGTTGTGTGAACTGTCAGGGTGACCATGCCGCATCCTCCCGCGACTGTCCTGTCTATAAGGAAGAACGCTGTATCCAAGAAATTCGGGCCAAAGAGAGTGTCCACCTCGGCTGCTTGCAAGCTATTGGCTAGTAGGAAGCCCACGCTGCTCCCAGCGGGGAAATACAGTACTGTCCTCGCCTCTCCTCGGACTACCAGGGAGGTGGCAACCCAGACATGCGATCTGACCTCCTGCACCACGGTCGTCCGTTCGGCCAGTGCTAAGATCGCCCGGTCGACGTCTCCTCTTCCTCCCGTCACCCCTAAGACACAAGCACCTTCATCAGCTTCTGCCAAGACGAAGACCCAGAAGTCAGATGCACGGGCCTTCAAGAAGGAACCGTCCCGTGCAGACTTCCTACGTACCTCGACCTCCCAGCCTTCGACCGGTACTTCCACCAAACCTCCTTCCAAGAAGGCTCATAGGAAGCACAGTTCTCCTTCTCCGCCACGGCGCATTTCTTCTCCTCCGCCACCCAGCGGTTGCTGCCCCAGGCCGTCATCCGTTTCGCCTGGCCGCACCGCTGGTAGCCGAACATCTGGCCGTTCACTGGCGGAGGAAGCTCCCCCTCCCGGCCATCTTCCCAAGATTGCCGATGAACCTATAGACCCAATGGACGAAGACTGTCCGCCTATTGATAGCGGCGGCAGTGCTCTCTCGAAGCCAGGCCCTCCGCGGCCTTCGAGGTGACCTCTTCTTTTATCTTCCTTTTCTTACGATGTTACTTATTCACTGGAATATTTGCAGCATTCGCTCCAATCGAGAGGACTTGAAGTTGCTGCTCCGCTTGCACCGTCCGCTTGTCGTAGCCCTCCAGGAAACAAAGCTACGCCCATGCGATCAAATTGCCTTGGCACACTACACCTCTGTGCGTTTTGACCTACCCCCTGTGGTAGGTATCCCGGCTCATGGAGGGGTTATGTTGCTGGTCCGGGGTGATATTTACTACGATCCCATCACGTTGCACACCGGCCTGCAGGCAGTTGCCATCCGCATTACTCTCCACACTTTTACATTTTCCATTTGTACCGTTCACACTCCATCGTCATCTGCCGTTACCAGGGCAGACATGATGCAACTTATTGCTCAGCTACCTGCACCATTTTTGTTAACTGGAGACTTCAATGCCCACCATCCCCTTAGGGGCTCTCCAGCATCCTGCCCGAGGGGCTCCCTGTTAGCAGACCTTTTCAACCAGCTCAACCTTGTCTGCCTCAATACTGGCGCCCCTACTTTTCTTTCGGACACATCTCACACCTATTCCCATTTAGACCTCTCTATATGTACTCCCCAACTTGCACGCCGGTTTGAGTGGTATGCACTTTCTGATACATATTCGAGCGACCACTTCCCGTGTGTTATCCGTCTCCTGCGGCATACCCCCTCTCCATGCTCCTCTAGTTGGACCATCTCCAAGTCAGACTGGGAGCTCTTCTCTTCCAGGGCGACCTTTCAGGATCAAACCTTCACAAGCTGCGATCGTCACGTCGCACACCTCACGGATGACATTCTCGCTGCTGCTGAATATTCCATCCCTCACCCTACATCTTCTCCACGTCGCGTACCGGTCCCCTGGTGGACTGCAGCATGTAGAGACGCTTCACGTGCTCGTCGACGTGCTTTACGCACCTTTAAACGCCACCCTACAGTGGCGAATTGTATCAATTATAAACGATTACATGCTCAGTGTCGTCGTATTATTAAAGAAAGCAAGAAAGCCAGCTGGGCTGCTTTCACAAGCACCTTCAACAGTTTTACTCCTTCTGTTGTCTGGGGTGGCCTGCGCTGGCTATCTGGCACTAAGGTCCACTCACCAGTTTCCTGCTTGACGGTCGCGAATGACGTCCTTGTGGCCCCTGAGAACGTCCCCAATGCCTTCGGTCGCTTTTTCGCCGAGGTTTCGAGCTCCGCTCATTACCACCCTGCCTTCCTCCCCCGCAAACAGGCAGAGGAGGCTAGGCCACCTAACTTCCGCTCCTCGAATCGTGAAAGTTATAATGCCCCATTCACCATGCGGGAACTCGAAAACGCACTTGCCTGGTCACGGTCCTCCGCTCCAGGGCCTGATTCTATTCATATTCAGATGCTGCAGAACCTTTCTCCTGCGGGTAAAGGTTTTCTTCTTCGTACTTACAATCGCATCTGGATTGAGGGACATGTTCCCGCATGCTGACGCGAGTCTATTGTTGTCCCGATTCCTAAGCCAGGGAAGGACAAGCACTTGCCTTCCAGTTATCGACCCATCTCGCTTACCAGCTGTGTCTGTAAAGTGATGGAGCGAATGGTTAACTCTCGATTGGTTTGGCTGCTCGAGTCTCGACGCCTCCTTACCAATGTACAATGTGGATTTCGTAAGCGCCGCTCTGCTGTTGACCATCTGGTTACCTTGTCGACCTTCATTATGAATAACTTCTGCGGAAGCGCCCGACCGCGGCTGTGTTCTTTGATTTGGAGAAGGCTTACGACACCTGTGGGAGGGCGGGCATTCTCCGCACCATGCATACATGGGGCCTTCGCGTCGCCTCCCTCTTTTTATTCGTTCCTTTTTAATGGATCGACAGTTCAGGGTACGTGTGGGTTCTGTCCTGTCCGACACCTTTCGCCAGGAGAATGGGGTGCCACAGGGCTCAGTTTTGAGCGTCGCTCTCTTCGCCATCGCGATCAATCCAGTGATATATTGCCTCCCAGCTGATGTATCAGGCTCCCTTTTCGTGGACGATTTTACCATCTATTGCAGCGCGCAGTGTACACATGTCCTGGAGCTCTGTCTTCAGCGTTCTCTTGACCGTCTTTACTCCTGGAGTGTCGCCAATGGCTTCCGTTTTTCTGCCGAGAAGACAGTCTGTATTAACTTCTGGCGCTACAAAGAGTTTCTCCCACCGTCCTTACTACTCGGTCCCGTTGCTCTCCCAACCGTGGAGACAACAAAATTTTTAGGTCTTACATTTGACAGGAAACTTAGCTGGTCTCCACATGTCATATTTGGCTGCCCGTTGTACCCGTTCTTTAAATGTCCTCCGTGTTCTCAGTGGTATGTCGTGGGGAGCGGATCGAACCGTCCTGCTTCGTCTACATCGGTCGATCGTCCGCTCCAAGCTGGATTATGGGAGCTTCATATACTCCTGTGCACGGCCATCCATCGTACGCCGAGTCAACTCCATACAACATCGGGGTTTACGACTTGCGATTGGAGCGTTTTATACTAGTCCTGTAGAGTCTTCATGCTGACGCTGGCGAATTGCCACTCACCTACCGGCGCGATATACTGCTTTGAGGGTATACCTGTCGGCTACTGACAATGCCCGACCACCCTTCTTATCGCTCCTTTTTTGACGACTCTCTCGACCGTCAATACGGGTTGTATGTCTCTGCCCTGCTACCCCCTGGAGTTCGCTTTCGTCGCCTCCTTCAACACCTTAATTTTTCACTCACTGCAACCTTTCGAGTGGGAGAGTGCCACACGCAACCTTGGCTCCAGGCTCAGGTCCGCGTTCACCTTGACCTCAGCTCGCTCCCAAAAGAGGTTACCCGCAGTTCGGTCTACCACTCCCATTTTATTGAACTTTACAGATGGCTCAAAAACTAATGACGGGGTCGGGTGTTCTTTTATTGTCGGGGCACAAAGTTTCAAATACCGGCTCCATGGCCATTGTTAGGTCTTCACAGCTGAGCTCTTTGCCCTCTACCAGGCTGTTATTTACATCTGCCGCCACCGACATTCTGCTTATGTCATCTGCTCCGATTCCCTGAGCGCCATCCAGAGCCTCAGTGATCCGTATCCAGTTCACCCTTTCGTGCACCGGATCCAACGCTCTCTTCAGCAGCTGGTGGACGTCGGTTCTCCGGTTAGCTTTATGTGGGTCCCTGGCCATGTCGGTATCCTTGGGAACGAAGCTGCAGATGCCGCGGCCAAGGCTGCGAACCTCCAGCCTCGGACAGCTTCTTCTTGTGTCCCTTCCTCAGACTGTAGCAGGGTCATTTGTCGGTGCATTTTATCGCTGTGGCATGCCAATTGGGCTGCACTTACAGACAACAAGCTTCGGGCCTTGAAACCTCTTCCCGCGGCTTGGACGTCCTCCTCCCGCCCTTCTCGGCGGGAGGAGGTCGTTTTGGTCCGGTTACGCATTGGACACTGCCGGTTCAGCCATCGCCATCTGCTGACGGCTGCGCCGGCGCCGTTCTGCCCATGTGGGCAATTGCTGACGGTCCGCCACATTTTAATGTCCTGTCCGGATTTCAACACACTGCGTCTCGATCTTAACCTGCCCTGTACTTTAGATGCCATTTTAGCAGATGACCCACGAGCAGCTGCTCGTGTCCTTCGTCTTATCAATTTGAAACCCCTCTCAAAGGACATTTGATGATGTTGTTTTTTAATCCTCTGCCTATCAGTCTGTCTTTTACCGTGTTTTCCCTTTTAGTTGTTTTTAAACTTGTGCCTCGCGGTGCATTCTTAACGTAGTAAGGGCGCTAATGACCATTGAAGTTGTGCGCCCTAAAACCACAAAAAAAAAAAAACACGTTACCGACGTTGTTCTTACAGCTGCGGAACGTTCAATACCACGCACTTCCGAATTGCCGCGGCGCCCCCCAGTTCCTTGGTGGAACGAGGCATGCCGTGATGCAATACGTGAGCGGCGACGTGCTCTCCGCGTATTCCGCCACCATCCTACTTTGGCCAACCGTATCCGCTATAAGAAGTTCCGAGCGCGATGCCGTCGTGTCATCCGCGATAGCAAGAAGGCAAGCTGGAAATTCTTTATTAGCTCATTTAACACCTTCACTCCCTCCTCGGAAGTTTGGAGTCGGCTTCGACGGTTCTCAGGCGAGCCTAGTTCCTCCCCGGTCTCTGGGCCCACTGTTGCGCATGACACATAATTGACGCTGTCGCAATTTCTAACTCGTTGGGTCAGCATTTTGCTGAGATTTCGAGCGCTTCAAATTACCCGCCAGCGTTTCTCCCGAAGAAACGTGCAGCGGAAGTGCGACCTATTGCTTTCTCCTCTCAAAATCGCGAAAGCTACAATACTGTTTTCTCCATGCGGGAACTCCAACATGCACTCTCTTCTTCTCGCTCCTCCGCCCCAGGACCGGATGGTATCCACATCCAAATGTTGCTGCATTTATCAACCCATAGTCTGCGTTACCTCCTTCGCCTTTATAATCGAATTTGGAACGACAGTACTTTTCCCAGACAATGGCGGGAAGCTATCGTCGTTCCTTTTCCGAAACCTGGAAAGGACAAACATCTCTCCTCCAGCTATCACCCCATTTCTCCCACGAGTAGTGTATGTAAGGTTTTGGAGCGTATGGTGAATTACCGTTTAGCTTGGTGGCTTGAGTCCCGCAGTCTTTTAACACCTGCCCAATGCGGATTCCGAAAGCATCGTTCTGCAGTTGACCATCTTGTTGCTCTTTCCACTTATATCATGAACAATTTTCTCCGGAAACGCCCAACAGTAGCAATATTTTTTGATCTGGAGAGAGCATACGATACCTGTTGGAGGACAAGCATCCTCCGCACACTGTTCTCTTGGGGCTTTCGAGGTCGGCTGCCCCTTTTTCTTCGCGAATTTATGGCAGGGCGCACATTTAGGGTGCGGGTGAACACTACTCTCTCCCGTACTTTCTCCCAAGAAAACGGGGTACCCCAGGGCTCCGTGCTGAGTATTGTACTGTTTGCCATTGCCATCAATCCAATTATGGATTGTCTCCTTCCTGATGTCTCGGGCTCCCTCTTTGTGAACGATTTTGCGATCTACTACAGCTCTCAACGGACCAGCCTTCTTGAAAGACGTCTTCAAGGCTCTCTCGATCGCCTCCACTCTTGGAGCATCGAAACCGGCTTCCGTTTTTCTCCCAGTAAGACCGTTTGTGTTAATTTTTGGCGACGTAAGGAGTTTCTTCCACCCACCTTACATCTACGACCTGTCAACCTTCCGTTTTCAAACGTCGCTAAATTCTTGGGCCTTATGTTTGACAGAATACTGTGCTGGTCCTCCCACGTTTCCTATCTTTCGGCACGCTGTCTGCGATCCCTTAACACCCTCCGTGTCCTGAGTGGTACCTCCTGGGGAGCGGACCGAGTGGTCCTTCTCCGCCTCTATCGCGCCTTAGTGCGCTCGAAATTGGACTACGGAAGCATAGTCTACTCCTCTGCTCGGCCGTCTACTCTTCGGCGTCTCGACTCTATCCACCACCGTGGATTACGTTTAGTGTCTGGAGCTTTTTACACCAGCCCTGTGGAAAGCCTTTATGCTGAGACTGCTGAGCCTCCGCTGTCCAATCGGCGACCTGTCCTTCTGAGTCGTTATGCTAGCCATCTGGATTCCATGCCTGCTAATCCAGCCCATGACCTTTTTTCGACGCCTCCTTTGATGTAGGGTATGCAGGCCGCCCCTCCTCCCTATTACCACCGGGAGTCCGCTTCCGTCAACTGCTCCATTCTCTTTCCTTCCACTTTCCTAAAACCTTCTTGACAACTTGGGGTACAGCACCACCTTGGCTCCGTCCCCGGATTTGCCTGCTCCGTGACCTTTGTCGATTTCCCAAGAATGGTACCCCTTCACTTGTTTATCGTCGGGCATTTGCTGCTCTATGTGAACAAATGACGGACGCCACATTTATTTACACCGATGGCTCGAAAACATCGTTAGGTGTAGGGAGTGCCTATATTGTTGGCCACACTCCAAATCACTTTCGGCTTCCCGACCAGTGTTCGGTGTATACTGCGGAGCTTTACGCTGTTCTCCAGGCTGTCCACTGCATCCGCCGCCATCAGCGGATACACTACGTAATCTGCTCAGATTCTCTCAGCTCTCTCCTCAGTCTCCAAGCTCTTTACCCTGTGCACCCTCTGGTCCACCGGATTCAGGACTGTCTGCGCTTGCTACACCTGGGGGGCGTCTCAGTGGCGTTCCTCTGGCTCCCAGGACACGCTGGTATCTGTGGGAATGATATAGCGGGAATGATATAGCGGCCAAGGCTGCAGTCACTCTTCTTCGGCCAGCTATTCAGTCGATTCCCTTCACCGATCTACGGAGCGTTTTATGTCGTCGAGTTGTTCTTTTATTGGTCGACACTTCTCCATAATAAATTGCGGGGCGTGAAAGCTCTTCGTTGTGCTTGGACCTCTTACTCCCGAACGCGTCGTCGGGAGGAGGTAATTTTAACTAGACTCCGGATAGGGCACTGTCTTTTTAGCCATCATCTTTTAAGCGGCGATCCTCCCCCACTCCGTCCCCACTGCTCTCAGCTGTGGACGGTAAGACACCTTTTGAGTGCCCCTATTTTACTCCGTTACGCGTCCGTCTCCAGCTGTCGCCTGATATATCGTCAATTTTAGCAGATGACACGCGCTCGGCCGATCGCGTTCTCGAGTTTATTAGTGGCAGTGAAATGACGTCAGTCATTTGAAGCTTTTTTTTGGGGACCACCAACCCCTTTCTGTAGTGGATTTTTAAGCCTTCTTTCTGCTTTTAGTTTCTCCAATTTTTTGAGTTTCGTTCCCATTTCTGCTGTTTTCCATTTTCGGTTTCTATTGTTTCCCAAGTCACGGACCGGGCGCTAATTACCACAGCAGTTTCGCGCCCTAAAACCAAAACAAACAAAAATCCGAAGGCAGAGAGTCATCCACAACCAGCGTTAACATTACCTGTATTAACTAAGTGCAACTTGTAGTACTATGTCGTACACACTGGCTTTAGTCACGTGTGAAACACACTGCATGCACGTTTGCATGCTTAGATTCAACATCCTGGCAGTTACACGGGTTTTCAATGTAACAGCATTATCGTTTGCAATGGCTTATTTCACGCTAACGTTAACCTGTGATTCGCAATGTTAGTCACTTAAATTCGTCACCTAGACAAATGTATTCCTGAACCTTCATTACTGTAGTTTTTGGTGTTAGGTTTCTTTTACGTCAGTGTGTGTGTCGATTGCATCTTGTGCAGGACGTCAGTATGTTTCAAGAACAGGGATTAGCAAGGGAGATCGTGGCGGTTTGGAGATATTACGTATGGTCACTTCTCCAATTCCTAATCAGATTTGACGAATATAGTTCATGGAATCGGATAGCAAGTGAGCATTCACGGTGTTACTCAGAACACGTGACTGCTCCGTAGACATTGTGAAACGTTGCTCTGACAATATCGTATCCCAGTATTTAGGACTAAAATGTAGAAGGTGGGCTTAAACAGCACCTCCTGTAAGCTTTGGCATTTGGTTCTGGTAATGCTCTCAATGTTCAGTTGACATATTTTAATATGATCCCGCTTTTGCAGATGGTTGACCCTGGAAAGAGCTTCTGATGTGCTGAGTCCTTACCCTTAATCTACAGTCGCTGTGCACAGTGATTCCTTATGGAATCAAAGTTGGTTACTTCTCATGTATCTGAAAAGATTCTCTAGCAGTCAGTTCCGTTGCTTTCTTAGCAGCACCCACGCATCTGTAGGGCAAGTATAGGTTGTCACCTACGGGTGTGAAGGTACATCGATCCCTGAAATATTTAAAGAAAGATATAGCTCAACAGTTTAACAATTGACGGTTACCTTCAGTAAGCTGTCTACTCGAATGTTGCTCAAAAGAATGGAATGAGTCATTTAAGAGAAACTGGTGAGCATTTGATTTGAACAGATTTAATATTCATGCATTTTACACGCTAATGGGAAGAAGTTAGTAAAATTCTACAGCAGCATACTTAACGTCTCTCTACAGCAGGGACCGATTACGTTAAAAAAGTCATATTTTTCTCACACGGAAGTAGTCGCGTCCAAAGGGTATGGTGACCGTGACGACAGATGAGAGAAAAAAGGTTAACAGAACCGCCGGTAAATATTCTCAGCTTTCTCAATTTGAAACGGGACATTCTTCGACTGCATCTACATATGACCCCGATCATTCTAATAAGCAATGAGCAAGAGAGAAACTCCCTCAGAGGATAATTCCGTGTGACGGTGAGTACCCAGAAGCCAAAAAGTCAGCCTTTGTGACTGTTTCGTATCTAATACGAGAGGTGCTGAACCAAATCTGTTTTCAGACTGGGACGTTCCCTGTGTAGTTTTCAGTCTGTGAAAGCCCAGGAATATTGTGCTCGTTATTGTCACTGAGAATTTCTTTGGCTCTGTGACGTGATCTAAATTGCGTTAAATTAGTTGCTTAGGCGCGCAGGAAGGGAGGTACCAGCATACCAATTAATAACTTTCTATAAAATGCTATTACTGACTGTAGACGGGTGACACCAGTATTAAAACAGAACATCTGTCAGAAAAGGCAAATTTGCACTCTGCCCCCATTCACTACTGCTGGTAGATAGGCATAAATCAAAGATGTTGAAGGATATAGCACAGAAAGTACATAGATATTACTAGACTAACTCGGTTCATGACACCCAGCGCCAGGTGCAATTTGCCTGTGTCTTCTAGGAGCAACAAAATTGTAAAGACTCAATTTTAAAAACATAATAATTTTGGAAACCAAATGACTCATAATCTGCTCATTAAGAGGATCTTAGTATTTGGTCTACAATACTTGTTTCACTGTATGAAACCTGCGACCTATGTACGTTTCTCCAGGAAGCATAGCTCACGACGCGCAAATTAGTCAGACTTACTCAATGTTACGTAGTGAGGATATTCAATGTTTGTTGGGCTTAGCTTGATTAAGAAAAAGCTTTACAATTTTTTTGCTTACACCCCTAATGTCAGATATTTAACGCACTGGAACAGCTTAAACTTCAGATTGCTTTACAAGTGAGTTCAAAACATGGGAGTTTGATTGCATAAGGAATCAGAGGTTTACTATTAGATTTCTAATTGCTATCAATGCTTCTGATGACTGAGGTTTTTCATGTTCTATATTTGGTCTCATATAATATTATCAACATATGCTCGATGTAAGACTTCTTCTCCCATGAGAACTACATTAATTTAAGTGAAACAAAACGCTATACGGTAATTGTGCACATCTCTATCCCGGATAGAGCAACGAAACTTGCTCATTACGGTTATAGTGATAGTCGTAAACAGGTTTGTATTTAGTTTCTTTGTGCTAATGTGACAGCGCTACTAAATATGTACTTTTTGTAACTACTTACGCCATTCAGTGTATCTAGCTGCTTTAGCGCTTATGTACCCTGCTTCACTTCTAACAGGCAGAGAACTGTGCTGTTTGGTGAGTTGTACCAATACGTCGTCTGTTCATATTCATTCGTTCAGTGCTGCAATAGCTTCATGCACTGCTTGGCGCAAATAGTAAGTTATTTACCACTTTCCATTTTAAACAGGCAATGTACTATACCGTTTCCTTTAATGCTAATAAGTCAGAACTAAAAATTTAATTCATTGTAACAACTTATACTGTACAATGCATGTAGCTATTACAACGCTAAATACGCAGTTCGTAGTCTAGAACTGGTAGACTGTTTCATTGTACTTACGTCGGCACAAAGTGTGTAATTTCGAACAGCAAGGAAATGTACTGCTCGAATTAAGTTCTGCGCTTAAAGTTCAGAACCAAGCTTATTTTAGTTGTGACTGTCAGCTTTCTACATGCTACATTAGTACAAACCACCAATTAAAACTGTCGCTATGTAGCGTCATACTTGCATGTGAACGTCATCTGGCGTCAAACATTGTACAGTCAGCAATATTAATAATAATGCTATGTTTTGCTGATTTTTAACATTTTATTTGTAAAAACATTACTGTACTTGCACATTGCGTTGTATTTCCCTTGGTTTAATGCTTTTTTGTAAGTCGTACGTGATTTCATACTATAGTTCTGCATGCGCAGCATTTGTATCCTCACCTAATGATCAGCAATTTTATGTCTGTTACCATTAAAACATGTAAATATTACGTCCAGTTGTGCTTGTAACTATGTCTACTAGTTGCATGCAGTTTCCTGGCACATGTACTCTTCAGCTTAGCAATGCTTTCATAGTATGCCGATATTGGTTCTGTAACTCATGTTTATGTCGTGAGTAATTGATTTAATTAAAACAAGTCTGATGACGAACGCCTCATTGCATTCAGTCAGTGACATTTTCAGTGAGCAATACAGCAATGTGCAGACTCAATAAAATTGATATTGGCAGCACTCCTTGCTACCATATAGCTGACCTTCCAGTGATAACCATACGGATAGAAAAATTTATAAGGGCAAACTCAACAAATTTACTATAACCATACTTTTTTATGCCCTTTCATTATCTGTCGATTTTATTATGTACTGTATAAATCTTGCGTTTTTAAGCAATCCTCTCATCTCAGGACTGTCAAAGTAGGTAATTGTTTTTAGTTAAGTGCATTAGAGTATGAGCAGTTTGCTATTAATAATGGTAATTGTGTTCTAGGTGTAATCTGAACTGTATATGTAGATAAATTAGCATGTTACTAGTCATGTGCATTTGAACTCCCCCATTTCTCACTCTGTTCCAGAATTTTAATCAGAAATTTATTGGCTTTGTATACGCTGAAGCGCTAAAGAAAGTGGTACCTATTCAAATACAGAGATGTAAACAGGCAGAATACGGCGCTCCGGTCGGCAACGCTTGTATAACAAAAAGTTCCTGGCGCGGCTGTTGGATCGGTCAGTGCTGCTACAATGGCAGGTTATCAAGATTTGAGTTTGAACTTGGTGTTACAGTCGCCACACGAGCGATGGGACACAGCATCTCTAAGGTAGCGATGAAGTCCGGATTTTCACGTATGACCATTTCAAGAGTGTACCTAGAATATCAGCAGTCCGGTAAAACATCAAATCTTTGACATCATGCGGCCGGAAACAGATCTTACAAGAACGGTGCCAATGGCAAGAAAATGGTTCAACGTGACAGAAATGCAACCCTTCAGCAAACTGCTGCAGATACCAATGCTGGGCCATAGTGTCAGCGTGTGAACAATTCAACGCAACAAGGGACACTGGACGGTTGACGAGAAACACGTTGTCTGGTTGGATGAGTCTCGTTTCAAATTGCATCGAGCGAATGGACGTGTGGAGACAACCTCATGAATCCATGGACCCTGCACAACAGCAGGGGACTGTTACAGCTGGTGGAGGTTCTGTGATGGTATGGGGCATGTGCAGCTATAGTGACATGGGACCTCTGATACGTCTACATACGATTGAAAAGTGGCACATTTGTAGCCTTCCTGATAAATCGCCTGCATCCATTCATGTCCTTTCTGCATTCTGACGGACTTCAGCAATTCTACCAGGATAACACAACAACCAACACGTCCAGAATGGTAACAGTGGCTCCAGGGACGGTCTTCAGAGTTCATACTGCCGCTGACTAAAAGACTTCCCAGACATCAACCTTATTGAGCATATCTGGGATGCCTTGCAACGTGCTTTTCAGAAGAGATCCCCGCCCTTTCGTACTACCACGGATTTATGGACAGCCCTGCAGGATTCATGGTGTCACTTTCCTCCAGCACGCCTCCAGCACGACTTCAGGCATTAGTGGAGTCCACGCCACGTCCTGTTGCGGCACTCTGTCGTGCTCGCAGGGGCCCTATTCGATAGTTGGAAAGTGTACCAGTTTCTTTGGCCTTCAGTGTATTTCGTTCTGTTTAGGTTCAGTTGCGGATAGGTTCGTTTAGTCATTGTGCGTAAGGAATAATCACAAGCAATCGCAGCATTACTATGCGTGCTGGTTGACTACTGCTATTGACCTCCCCTGCCCCCCCTATTGTCTAAAGTGCAATACTACTCTCATAGGTATGAGACTACATCTGGAAGCTCTCATGTTGTCTTGCAATTAGTTGGCATACATATGCTTAAGATTCTTAAGTTTTTTTATACTCATTTACTGAAATGAAATGTCTTGGCAATAGTAGATACATCAGAAATATTGGATACATAAAATATTACTATATTCTTTAACATGACTTCATTGTACTGTGTTTTAGTATGTTCAATTTAATGATCAAGCGCATTACATTTTATTTTTGTGCCCTTCACTTACCTCTGGGTTTGTGCATGGCTCCTATGTTCATGAAGAATGTGCACTTCGAACATAGAGTTCACTTTGGGAGTGGAGTGAAGATTAATTTCATAATCCCTTTATTGAACGTAATCAATTTAATTTTATACATTAATACGATCTTAAGTCATAATACTTGGCAGAAATAGTTCCATATTGCTATGCACATGTATACTCTCCATTTGTCCTGACAATGTATAACTTCATAACTGCAAACTTATGATCACTTTTATATAAATTTTTATTGTAACAGTTTTTCTTCGTATATGTAGAAATGTAGGATATCTGATGTGATAAATATTTTTTGATAAGTATGTGAAGATGACAACGTAATCCCATTGGATCTTAAATTCCTTCTACTGTTATATTGGGTTTCTTTCACTTATGGTGTTTGTATACTACTGTGAGTGTGATCAGTGAATAAAACTAGTAATAAGTGATTAGAAGACAGCATTGTAACGGACATTTCGAAGCCAATACTTGATTTTGTACTGATCGCCAGTATATGCAAATGTCGGTGTTTGAAGATAAAACACGTTACTGCTTAGAGATAGCTATAAAAGTAATTTTTTCTAACCTTCGATCTTTATGTAACCTCACCAATACCACATGAGGGTCCTACTCATTGCAGTCTCTCACTTCCTCTTCCTTTTTAACCTTTCCCAGCCTACCTCTTCTACTTGAGGAACGAACTGCTAGTTACAGAATCCATGGTTTTCTTAATTGTAGTTAATGATACCTGTTATGTTATCATTGTCTTTTTATGAATTTTTGTGTGTTCATATTATCAGTGCAGAGAACTCTCTGAAATATTTGCAATCAAAGAGTTCATCGTAACTGAAATTTGTATTACAAGTAGTCAATTGAAATTCCTGTCTCTGAAAGTAAACTGTAATATTACGTGAAAAGTTGCTGAGATTTTTAAATTAGTGTTATTTCTCACAAGCACTGTAATAAAGCCTGTTACAAAAATCCTCCACTTACTAGAAATGGTAAATGGTAGATACAGAAGCTGGTTTACAGTTGAACTGTTACGAATATTTTACTTTGTATGACCAGATCAAACAACTTGCATAGCCATTTCAACTATAACTGAGATTAAGAGAATTGTAACTCAAGAAATTATTTTTGGGTAAGGTGTAAACTCAATTTAGCTCTCGTTGTGTAACGATCACAAACTTTCAATGTCAAATAGATCAGCAGCATTACTAAATAAGTAACTTCTACAATATACAGTGTGCAGATGCATCTTTTAAGTTACCTTCTGTTAATCACCATTACTTTATAAGCAGTATTACAGAAGCGCAGTCAGACTAGAAATATTACTTTAAAATAATTGACAACCTTAGGACATCAACGTTCCTTTCATGCAAATGGTCTTGCTAGTCACTGTTCACGAAGTCTGACTTTACTTCCACTTACTTCACGATCTTCTGTTTCCTTTTCTGTCGGCCTCTCTTGGTCAACTCTTGTTCTTTTCGACCCCAATGGTATTAGGTTGCGAGGCCAGAGGGTGTCTTTCATTTTCACTATTGCCTTCAATTGGGGAAGGAGAGGGGGGGGGGGCGGCGGCGGCCTCAGGACATGGTTAGAGAGGAAGCCAACGTTCCTGGGAGCGATCCCATCAGAGAAAGCCTGGCCCTCCAAGCTGGGTGTTATGCGATAAAGTTGGTAAACGATCCATGTAAGTGTTCATAGTCCAACGCCTGAAAATAATATTTGGATGTGAAGACTAAGCAAGAGACAGAACAAGCCATACTAGATGTGTAAACAGAACAGTTGTGTCAGCATGATCACTCACAATATCCCTAGTTCGTGAATAAAATGTGAATCACAGATGGAGAAGTTACTCTGCATCAGTAGTGAAGTAAATGGGATCGAAAAGGAAGCCTTAAACATAAAGAAGGTTGCTTCTCGGGATGTAAACCATGTCAAATGTTAACTGTTGCTGATCTTGGAGGTGTGATCACCAGTAGAAATATTGGAGCATATTGGAATCACACAATCAAAAGTTCCTGGAGTTGCTACAGGGACAATCCTGGATAGGTCCACAGCGCTGAAGTGACCTTGATGGCTAGTGAACAAATGAAAGTGAGACAGAGAAGACTGATATTTCAAAACTCCAGTGATATTATGTACCATGCCGTAGACCGCTGACAAGCAAAGTAATTTTGTGGTTGCCAGTTGCGAAGAGAAGACAATGTGAAGACGGGGATAGAACGCTGTGGTAGAGCATTGCTGTATCAGATACTGGTGTACTTCCTCCCAAAACAGTGTCTGCAGCACACAGCCCGCCAGATGGCACCATATTCCAAGTTCCGTGTCTGACCTCACGGACGTCTGCACTGATTCTCATCATTTGTATGTTGGTGGCTATAACTGGAAGAGTTGTGATCATTTGTCATTGAAGAAGATCGTTCCGCAGATCAGTCAGCAGGAATAAGAGAAGAGGTAAAGCCAGAACTTCCCCATGCTGTCGTTCACTTGACGAAGATGATGGTGGCGTCCGCTGAATGCAGTCCTTCCAGCCACTTCACTATCGCTACTGCCTGACCTGAAAGCACCCAGCTCATAAGATATACAGTGGAAGATGCAAGTTGCTGGCCAGCACCTCAGAAGTGGAAATCCGTTCCCGACGACTTACGAGCCTTTCAGCGAGACATTCCAGAGTTGGCTCTGGAGGGACAGTGATAGTTTAAAGGCCAGTGGCTCCGAAGTTAGGGACATCTCCCTCCCCCCTCCCCCAAATCACTCCCCTCCCCTATCTTACGTACTTCATACTGTTGTTTACTGCTTCTGTACCTAAATCAGTTACATAAAATAGCAATTAAATTTTCGTGTTGAATATATATGTAAACTGAAATTACGTGTCGGATCTCCTAGTAATAGATTATTTCCTTAAGTTTGTTAATTATGTAAATGAAAATCAGTCAAGTCATTACATCACGTGACTGTAATATGGCTAAATGTGAAAATGTGACTAATATAGTTCTGTCATTAACACGTCAAATAGATTAAATTCATAAGTGCAAATGTATCTCACCATTGTAGAAGACGAAAGTTGTGTCGTCAGACGTAGGTAATAAGTTAGAATGGTCGAAAGAGGAGAGAAGTGGTGTAGTGTAAGTATCCTATTAGAGGGTGTTCTTCACCTATAAATGTGTCGGTAGTCTAAAAAACCCAAGCAGATGAAACGCCCGTTGTATCCATAGTCGTTGAGATGGAGCTGTAGCTCCGAAACACATTGGGCGGATAGTAGAAAATAAGGATTTTTTCCTGTCTGTACTGAAAGTTGTCACTGATGTTACGTGATTTCCATAAAATTCTGTTCACAACAAATAAGTTAATTGTAAATTGATATTATGCATGCGTTGTTACCAATGCAGTAACATGACTATTCAAAATATCGACGTGATGTTTCCATATATCTCTAATTTATTTGAGAAAATGCTGTGCCTGAACGTGGAAGGGTTCTAAATGTACCAGTAAACCTCTGAGCCTTAAAGACTCGAACTCTCATGTACAAAACAGCTTCAGTCGTCTGATTACTTTATAAATTAGTTACTGTTATAATAATTGTATGTCAAATTTAGTTTCAAACCTTTCATAAACTTTCCAAACGAACTTCATGTTCATAAGCGAGAAAATCACTGGGTGTTCCCATCCTCACATACTCGATGAGTTGTCAAGATACTTCCGTGCTGTCAGTTACGCTGCCTGTCACACAGTTTGTAACCGTAAAACTTAGTTTTGTTGTTAAACTTCTAACATGATATTATGCATCGTAATGTGCAGATCATGATAGCATTGTATATATTAAGTCAATTACGTGAAGTAATGCAACTGAAATTTGTTTCTCCTGGAAGCAGCTAGATTCTTAATGCAAAATCGACCAGGTCATCGGACTGTAGTAATATTTATATTGAATGGAAAGTCTGTCAGTAGTTGGATTAAAATAATCCTCCCATTTACCACTAGTAAAAAAACTCCAGCTGTGTAGTTGAGCACAAATGTTGTTGACGTAGCTAAGCAGCAACCTCTCGTAGCTATAGGAGGTTGTAAAGCCACTTCCTACAATGGGGTGTATCTGACACCGGGACCACAGTGCCATCGTGTGTAATCAACACACGTCAAATAATGGTCTTACACTTCCTGCTGTGGGTTCGTCATCTGAGCACCCCATCTCAGATGTTTTGCGATTTCCAGTATTTTCTTACTTTCAGTGATTGTCCATATTTAGCTTTCAAATCATTCTGTACAAACCTTCAAATTCTGCTTTCCCTGATGTGTATCATCCCTAAAATATGTGGAAGGCTACCCGAGGTAAATGATAAATGAGGTTTTGTGCAAAGTTTGTAATATTGATCAAACTGAAATTTCCTTAGTGCAAGAAACTGTTACCATTTTCAGTAAATAATAAAGGTGTATCATTCTTAGCAGCCGATGAGGCTGTTGCAATGTAGTGAGCATTCCATCAAAATTACTGGTAATCGGTTTGAAGTCCAGTTCAGGGTTGGTCATTAACTTCAGTTCTGCCTGCACATCTCGCAGCTTCTGATTAACTGAATATCGAGCTTCTGTGCTGGTGTCCCATTCTAGCTGCTGTATCGAGCTCGGAGGGATGTGGTTACTGCACAAAGTTGTTGGGCATTGTGATGTGTAACTTGGATATTCGTGGTCTGTTACGGGGTCTTTGAAAGTACAGTGACGTAGCTGGAAAGCGATTACCCTGCGCATTTTAGGGTTAAAGATTTTCAAACCCAGTCATTCGTCAGGTCACTTTTGTCCTATAGCTTATGGACACATTTTGAAAACATGTAAGCCAAATTTCTTCCAATTTCTATTCGTCCTAGGGGCAATTAGGCCTAATTGTTATGTGGTATGCCGGCCGAAGTGGCCATGCGGTTAAAGGCGCTGCAGTCTGGAACCGCAAGACCGCTACGGTCGCAGGTTCGAATCCTGCCTCGGGCATGGATGTTTGTGATGTCCTTAGGTTAGTTAGGTTTAACTAGTTCTAAGTTCTAGGGGACTAATGACCTCAGCAGTTGAGTCCCATAGTGCTCAGAGCCATTTGAACCATTTGTTATGTGGTATAAAAGATTTAACATTATTTTGCGTGACTGTAGGTGTCTGACTAGGCACAATTATTTTAAATATGGAATGTCAGTTACTCTCAGTAGATAAATGATCTCATGTTTTACAGTAGTCAGTTTGTATGCTTTTGGCACTTGCTGGATGAGAACAGGAAAATTTTCTCAAAGTAAAATAAACGCAAAAAGAAATTAAGTAGGATGATCTTCAAAATCAGACCGAGCCAGGTGTGGGACGAGTTCACACTAGAGAAGCGAAACTCAGAGATTAAAACGTGGGACATTGTATCGGAAACATGTTGCACACGCCAACGACCGCTTCGCGAAAGAACAGGCCTTCAGCAACTGTCGAGGTGACAAAACGCCGTCCGGCAGAACGCAGTAGCCGCTGTCCAGGGAAGGCGCGGCCAGGCCGCACTGCACGTCCAGAGCTCAGCTGCGGCGATACACGGCCCTGCAGGAACACCACTCCGGCCCTCGTTACACAGTGCCAACTTGGACCGAAGACAGTCCAGACTTCGTAGTATAGTAGGAAAGACACATCTGCTGCTAACCGCTGTCCGTTCCTACCTGCCCACAGCTCGGAGACACTCCTCGCTACTCCGTGAAAACGGCAAGCAGATGTCGCTTTTTGTTTTTTCGCTGTGGTGTTTGATCAGTGTCCTGACTGGGTTGCCGCAGCCCGCCACGATTTAATCTAGAGTATCACTTGCAACCCATGTCCTCTATTTGCTGGATGTATTTCATTCTGTCTTCCTCTACAGTTTTCGACCTCTACAGCTTTCTATAATACCACTAGTACCATGGAAGTCATTCCCTCTTACCAGATATCCTGTCATCTTGTCCCTTCTCCTTACCAATGTTTTCCACATATTCCTTTCCTCTCCGACTCTGCACAGAACCTCATTCCTTACCTTGTCAGTCAACCTAATTTTCAACATTGGTCTGTAGTTCATCTCAAATGCTTGGATTCTCTTCTGTTCCGGTTTCCCCCAGTCCATGTTTCACTACCATGCAATGCTGTACTCGAGACGTACATTCTCAGAAATTTCTTCTTCAAATTAACGCCGATATTTGATATTAGTAGATTTATCTTGGCCATGAATGCCCTTTTTGCCAGTGCTAGTCTGCTTTTGATGTCCTTGCTCAGTCCGTCAGTCGTTACTGTGCTGCCTACGTAGCATAATTCCTTAACTTCAGCTACTGCGTGACCATCGATCCTCATATTAAGTTTCTCCCTGTTCTCATTTCTATTACTTGTAATTACCTTCGTCTTTCTTAGATTTACGCTCAATCCAAACTCCTCTCGTAGAAGCACAGCATTCACACCTGAATAAGATGCGTTGGTCTGCACAATGAAAGATTTCTGGAAAGCACACTGTAAGAAATGGGGTTAGCCAAAGCGGTCTTCACAGCATCATAGGCAGACAGTTGCGATACTCCGCACCTGTCTTACGTAGGTCATTCAAGGGAATGGCTAATTGAGCAAAATGGGGCACGAACTTCCTTAAGAAAAATTGAGCATGCCTATAAAACCGAGCAATTATCTTCTTGTTCTGAGATGGAGAAAACACACACAAATATCTAGACTGTCCTTGATCGAATTTGAACCTTTCAGCTGCCTTATGTGGTAGACTTACTTTAGACAGCTTAATTATGAGGCGACCAGCACGTAAACGAAGTAAGACCTACTCCAGATATTGGTGTTCGAAGAGAGCGCTGTAGACACCATCGTCCAGATAATCGTAAAGAGACTTAATTTCAGATCTCGCGAGATATTATCCAATAATCGGGAAACGACGGCTCCACCTGTGTGCAGGCCCAATAGAACTCTGTTAAACCGTTACAGTGGGAAGAATCTGATAAAATGCCTGGTTCAGACTGAAGACCGTAAAAATCTTTGTCTTCGTAAACCTGGTGATACAATGGCGTAAGTCGGTAACGGAACAGGTTGCAAAATAACCTTCACATTCAATTTCATATAAACGAGCAGGCGGTACCCAGACAACTCTTTCAGGACTAGAAACTTTGACGAGGACGAGGCAGGAAGAGATGCAGATGGCCTAATTACTCATTCCTCAAACACTTCGTCCACTATGTGTCGTAAGGCCTGCCTTGCACAGTGAAAGCAGATACGGGGATTGCCTAACTGGAACATAATTAGTCAGCCGTTTCTTGTAAAGGATGCTATTGGTGACGGACGATTTATTGACCAAGAAGTCGGGGAACTGAGTGAGAACTTCAAACAGCCACTCAGACTCCCCTCTGGATAAATGGCTCACGCCGAACCTCCCCACATCTACATTCTTATATCCAGTCACAACTTGACATGAACATGATCTGAGTTTGTCAGTACAAAATCTAAAGAAAAATGCTTTATCAGCTTCATCTATAACTAAGCCCGCTCGCTGGATCCAAACGCAGCCAATAACTAACTGCCTGAAAGATATCTAGTTACTAATACTTGAACTAGCAACGAAAAATCTTGTGCAGACAAATCACTTTACCGTAACCCATCAGGGATATCATCTGTCCGTTGACAGCACGATGTCCTTGTAAAGTGAGCTCCAAGCAGAACACGTGCGTGAAAGATTACGATACGACCGGTAGTTGTAATCTCACCCTCCCACACATCACCATTAGCTTCCATTCTTTGTACAATTTTGGAAAACAGTGAGATTACAGAAGAGCAATTTTTTTACTTACCTTGATTATCTCGTTGTTTTAGATAGCTGTCCTGTCTAAAACTTTCTTGCAGCTGAAAATTTCGATTTCTTAGGTTCGTTAAAAGAAAATAACTGAACAGTTTCCTTTTGCTATGAACATCCTTTTGATACCATTCTTCTAAATCACACACACTCCCATGTTAAACCAATAAATACATTGTCGCTTACAAGGTCAACAAAATGCATGTTTCCATCAGACATGCCGACCACTCCTTACATACTCTGCGGTACCCACAATATCCCAAAGACTTCATAAACGAAGAGTTGGCAAAACAAAAGAAGAATCACCACTAATATATCATTTCATTAATTAATCCAGACATCAATAATTAGTATTAGATTGTGCAATAAATGCGAATTTTAAGTATGCAACAAATTTTGTAATTTCAAATAATTTCCAAAAAAAGCCATTTTAACTGTTACTACCAATCGTGACAATCTTTTTTTATACATGTTACCCTGACATACAACATATACAAAATAAAATGAATTCTTGTAATGAGACAGCTGATACAGTTTTAGCCTATGAGAAATTTGAGATTATACATGGTATCGGTTATGTCTATAAATAAAAGTAATGTCTCAGGAGGAAGAATATTCATTATGTAGTGCAACGATAAGATATTACTGCCGGACTCCAGTAAGTTGTAGACTACACAAACAACCAAAGTACTTCAATAATGTGTGGCAACTCATCCAAGGTTAGCACATCCAATCCCTGCACCAAGGTACATATAGGATGGAAGAGCTTAGCAAAAGGTCATCAAAGTCATTTACTACAGCTCCAGTAATTCATACGTTGCTGTACATACCACCTTTATTTTCTACGCTAGTCGAAAAACGTATGGAAGAAACTGCAGAAAGCTTTCTTACCAACATCTGTAGATAAAGTTACTGGGTAGCTGTAGGTAGTGCCTTGATTTTCTACCGTAGGCGAAAAACTTACAGAACCCACCGGAGCTTCCTTACCAGCATTTTGGAAGCAACATCGTGAGGGTGTAGATGAAATGCCACTCTTCCATACCTGGAATTCAATAAGTAGACGGCCGTGCAAAGCAAGTACCGAGGCATGCAGCTAATGGAGCTACTATATATATGATTAGCTCCCTCTTAAAGATATGATACCCATGCTCACGAATCGATTGTCTATGGACTGGTAAGAGTAATGGTCACAGACATCGAAAATAAATGGCGATCACTACACGTTAGTTCATCCAACAGTTCAGTGTGTTCCAGGGTATCACAACTACAGTATGGCTGAAAATTAAACATTGGAAGTTCAACAAACACTTGCATCGACTCGAGAAGTGTCATCCAACCACTGACTTCTACGATGTCCTCTGGGCACGTATCACATTAACCTCCTTAGACGTAATCTTCGGGCTGTTTGTCATGTGTTCCCAGTCAGCCTCCGAAGTCCGTTAACATCGAACGCTGTAGCAACATACAACCTGCCGTACGAATTAGACAACAGTGCCAGCATCAGAATATAGCTCCCAGTAGCTAATTAATGCTTAATGTACTTAGAAGCCAGAAGGCCTAAGCTCAATTGACTGTATCTGCTACTCTGCAGGATATGGAATGCTCAGTCTCAAATCATGTCACTGTGTACGTTCTGTGTGTACTTGCCTGTGTACTTGTGTATCAATGCGTGTGGCTGTAATAACACTTTAGTTCTTGTTAACTGTTCTGCTGTGCTGTTCTGTTCTGTGTAGACAGAACTTCTAGACCTGTACAGACATTCAATTGTCTTTCCAAAGCTTTTGAAACAATTGTCAGAACATACAAAAAACATTTCATTGTTAGTCATTATTGTGGACTGACTGGCAATATCCCTAATTTGTACCAATGGCGTGTTATTTCTTCTGTTAGCTGAAGAATTTTTATAGCATACCAGCACTGTGTCTGTTGTGTTCGATTTTCGTCCCGTTCACTCGTTTTCGTGTACTGATCGTAAATCTTGTTTCATGTCGAATCCGATACTTGCCAATCTTGTGTTACATCGTACCAGGACACGAATTCAAATAACGTCTTCCATGAACTGTCGAAACCAACTGTAATAACGTTTCCTGTGTTTGGTTGGCTGTATGTGCGCGTTCCGAAAGCCAAGAAATTAAAAAAAATAGTTACGCCTCTTATACTTTCTGCTGTATTCGTACACTTGCTGCAGGGACATGCAAGGATCAGGCAATGTGCTATCATGGTGCAATGTACTTTCACACCCCCTAACACTTCTACTGCTCTACTGGTCATTCCTGAACGATGGATAGCTCCCGCCAAATGCCAAATCCAACGTTAAGGAATTTTATTGGACTTTAAAGGGTTTCATGTGTCAGCTTCGTACATGAACTTTACAAAAGATCTTGGGCTAATTTATGGTGTAATGCAGGTATAAGGGTGGCACACATGCGAGAGTAGCCTGACCACAGTGTGTCTGGAAACCAAAGAGCGACCAGCTGAGTCCCACCTATCAATCTCTATCCAGTTCTCAAACGCACCCACTAATGGCTGATAAACACTCCTTTAAATGAGGACTGTATTTTTCAGAAAAGTCACAGAGGACACCTTTTACATTAGACTGTGGAACACGAATATTGTACTTCAGGAACAGAAAAGCAGTTTCAAATTAAGACACTTGAATATGTCGTAAAAGCAGCTGGTACGAGGACAGGCGGTACCAGTACTAAGACATGACTGTACCAGTTTACAACTGGGTTACTGATCATCCATCGGGGCTTGGCTACAGACGATTCATACAGAAGTTTGGCACACCTCTGGTCAACGATAAATTATGACTCTAGGTACGAAACTCTTGCAACAATTGTGCATACACTGTCGTGAAATATGGGCCATGTAAACGTCCTTTGAATACCAAACGCTGCCCAGGGATTATCCTGATACAACGTAACAAGACACACACGTCCGGCACTTCGTCCTCATTCGCAGCGAGGTATCTACCAAGGTCCTGCATGAATACCGAAGGGAGAGAGTGAGTGGCGAGCAATGAATCGACATCCCACAGCCATCCCACTTCGCCGGGGCGCGGACTGGACGATCGCCGTGACCTTTGGAATCCGCCACGTCCTGGATTAGGGAGTGGGTGTGAACTTAGCCAAATTCGACACCGCACACTGTTTGAGCCTAGTAGTTAG
The DNA here is from genome assembly GCF_023864345.2 of Schistocerca serialis cubense. Lineage (NCBI taxonomy): Eukaryota > Metazoa > Arthropoda > Insecta > Orthoptera > Acrididae > Schistocerca > Schistocerca serialis. The sequence continues at coordinate 808,234,116 of NC_064642.1, forward strand.
GATTCATTCGTAGAAAATAGTTTTTATGGATAATTTTGAAAGACCTGCAGTGATTTCCAGATAAGGCCAGCCCAGTGCAAATGGCACGCCCACTGGGATTAGCTCAGTGGACACGGCCAAGAGAGAGGTTTGTATTTTGCTGGAACATTTTTAACGCTGCAGGACGGTGCTTGGTAGAGTAGTTAGCATAGTAGGTTGAACAGTAGGCTTGAACAGTGAGTAGCTAGCTTTCCATCCTGTAGTTAATATTTAGTAGATAAAAGAATAGCAAATGTTGCTTGGTAATCAGTACATTGTATGTAATTAGGACCCAAGTATGAGCGTACGGCACTGGTGGCCGGGAGACCCCTCGCGGGGCGGTTCGGCCACCGCAAGTTCCTTAACGCCACTACGGCGACTTGCGAGTGAATGAGGATGAAATTATGATGAAAAACACACAACACCCAGTCTTCTCGAGGCAGACAACATCCCTGACCCCGCTGGGAATCGAACCCGGGACGCTGTGCGCGGAAGCGAGAACGCTACCGCAAGAGCACAATCCGCAGACAGGACCCACTAATCTTTTTGATGAATAAAGATTTAAAAAAAGGCTCACACAGCCTTAGACCCTAAATCTGTGGTACGGAGAAAACCCCTATATTGTCATTTAAACCATAACTGTATTAAGCTTCTTCGCTATTGTGGAAGGTTATAACAACCTTTCATTTTTCAGTTTTGTCTTCTCTCAGTTCACTTACTATCATTGCATTTTTTCTTGTTGATAGCTCTAATTCTGTAGAAAATGCGTGCCCTTGTGAAACATTCCAGGAAAGATCAGAGAAAAGCTAACGTTATATAAGATAGGCAACGTAAATCCGCATCCTACGCAATACCTCCAAGTGACCAGTTAGTACGCTGTGCTTCCATAAACAGTTGATACAGAAAGAGCCCTGAATCACTTTTTGAACATGATTTAATTTCCGTAACTCAGTGCTGTATCCTGTATTCTTTTGTCCGTAGAGCCTGTTTCTATTTTCATAATTTCTGATTACTAGCGTAGGCACGCATTGTCACACAGCAGTGGGTTTTCGTGGTTAACGTTTTGTCTAGTAGCAATTTCTTCGTTAGTCGTTAATTTACTTCCGTTTTCCTGTAAAATATTTTCAAATTCCTTGTGGTAGCTCCATTTTTGTGTCGGAATATTTCTCTCATTAGGATCAGTACTACGTCCTGAATCAGCAGTGGATAGATTTAGAATTGGAACAGCATCACTCTACCTGCAATTAGAACGAGTAGTCAACAGTTCTTTTCGGATCTCTTCCGTAATCGCAACCCAAAGAGCATTTTGAACTGGAAGCGAATCTGCAAGTTTCAAGCACTTGTCTATTTACTTTTTGTCTCACCGCTTCTAGGGCTCGTAGCAAATGATTATTTTTCGCTTAAGAACTAACTCTAAAAATCCCTCAACACGCCGATAATTACGCCGTAACTCTGTATTCAGTCACCAGTCGCTAATAAAAATTAACATTGACGCAAGGAACTACGCTTTCGCTCGAAAATGCAATTACAACACAGAACATAGTGGCAATCCCGGACTGCTGAGCGCTGTCCGGGTCCACTTCGACGCCGGCGGTGCTGCTCGCTACTGTGGACACACCTCGTGATCCCTGCCGTGCAATCTAGTATCCATGCACGCACCCTACTGACAGAGAAATCTTGAAAGGTCATTTTTATTCGCCATTTCACCTACATATTCCCCAAGACGTTTTGGTAACTTCGTAACCATTCAAAAGAACATGAACCTGTGGGAATATCAGCACCTATTTTGTTGCCACATCTACCCACCATTTTCTTTCGATTCATAAGTGAAACCTGAGTCTGATCCACACATTCGGTTAAAAATATATACTACTCCAAATAACATAGCAACAATGTAACAGTGGAGTCGCTGAAGGGAATTTAGTAGTAACGCACACTTTTCTAGAAAACTTGTGAACAGACAAATGAAAATTTCTGCACTAAACGTTGATGCTTCTACAGCTCGTTCCGAATTTTCTGCCTGAATGTTCAGCAGAGTTAAATTGTCTACTTCAAAGCCATTCGTGAACCATACTGACACATATTTAGTGTCGCTTCTTAAATTCTATTTCAGAAATCTTCATTCCCATTTTTGAATCAAAAATTAAATGTGCTGCCGAATCACTCGCAAAAACAGTACTGCAGTGTCAAAATATGTGGCCGACATTTCACCATACCGAGACTGTTATGGTTCATAAATAGGGCAGGGAGGGCTCTAGAGGCGCTGAGCGCCCAGCTTCCTAAGCCAGACAACCCCGACAGAAAATAAAGCAAGAGGTGGAAGCCCCATCACGTGACATAACGTGCGCAGATGGTGTGTCTTTCGCAATGTGGAATGTTAGAGGACTGACCAACACAGAAAACGAGTTAAACCAAGTACGCAGGAAGGAGGTATACACTGCAACAACAGAAACTAAGAGAAACAAAAGATCTGACGGACTACACGATATCTTACAGTGGCGTCCCACAAAGAAAACGAGCTAGTGCTGGAGTGGCAATTTGTCAACGATAAGTGGAGAAGGCAGATTCGTGAATTTCTCATAAATGAGTCAGATTTCATATTCCAAGAGATCACCTAACAGTAAAAGCTGTCTACAGCCCAGAGGAGGAAAAGATGATCCTCAAAGTGAACAAAAATCAACAAGAGACCATCGCTGGTGATTTTAATGCAAGCGTTGGAAATGTACCTGCACCAGTAATATCAGGCTTATTTGGAGAAAAGACGATTGATGATAATGGAAATGAACTACGCACGGTTGTCTCCAACAATTTTAAAATTACTATGACATTTTACAGACACAGTAACAAGTTTACATGAAGTGCACGAAGATTGTCTGTGATTGACTGCACTCTGATTAATGATACAATGAAGAATCTGATGTGAGATACATATGTTTATAGAGGACGAGACATGGGTAGTGACCACTTCCATCTACTCAGTAAGATAAGGCTACTGCCAAAATAGGAGACAAACTCCTAAAGAAACCACACCACGAGTTGTCGGAATACAGTATTAGGAAACTTAATCAGTACTGACTAAAATGAAAGCTTGCTTTATTACCAGTCAATAAACACATCGATATAGAATGAACTATCAAAACCAGATCATTGAAGAAGCCCAAGAAGCACTTGGTAGAAAGAAGAAAACAGATGGGGAAACTACTCAATTTGGAACACAGAAATTAAAGAAGCGATTAAAGAAACACATTGCATGTCTGAAGTTTCTACAGATTAAAACGTCAGAAAGTTTGCAGACGTACGAAATAAAGCAGAATGCTGCCCAACAATTGCTGTGCAAAGCACACCAACCGTCACGGGACCCATTCATAAGTCTTAGAACACGATGAATATGGCAGACAGCAATGTGCATACGAGGTCATGAAAGCCCTCAATAAGGGAGAAAAAGACGCTGCCTCACTGAACATTGTACTCAATAATCAACGGGTCTATTATACAGATCTGTGTTGTACACTGAAGGCTGTAAATAACACTCGAGAAAGTATGTACAATGAATCAGTAGATGCATTTACTACGGACGAGCAACACGTTTTGAAAGGCATGACATGCAGGAAAAAAACATAGATGGAATACGTGCAGAGCTAATTAAATATGGAGGGTTACCACTAAATAAGACATAACAATTAATGGAATGTTGGTCGAAATGCAAGATCCCCAGACCATTGGTACAAAGCAGAAGTGATCTCTTTCCAGGAAAGGGAAACACAGTGATTGTAGGAACTATCGCGGCGTAAGTCTTCCAAACACTGGCTACAAATTAAACAGATAGATAAATAACCGCATGCAGAATGTTTCAGAAACTATTATTTCTGAAGAACATAATGGTTATAGGTCGTTTATGCAAAGTCATTGCGGTTGTAATAAGACATCGGAAAACACACACAATTTAATGTAGAAACCCATATCGTGTTATCGATCTTCAGAAGGCCTTTGGACGTGTGAGCCGTGATAGCCTATGGAAGATTATGTCCAAACATTGATATACGTACCATCTAACAGAGGTAGTGAAAAGTCTTTACAATACCACATACATTGCGATAAATACAGGAATCGATTAGAAGAAATAATTATTAACCAAGGCGTTAGATAAGAATGTGGACTGCCACCTATCCTTTTTAACACTACAGTGACATTATCGCAAATGCAAATGTAAAGTAAACAAAGGAATTAACGAAACGAATGAGCAATATCTGAATGTATTTCAGACTGACCTCCAAAGACCAGTGTATCAGCTAACAAAGATCAATTTACCAGCTGAAAGGAAATACATCTTCAGAATTACTAGTAACAAAACAAAAATGGCATTCTAAGGAAAATCGCCAGTCAGGTCAAAAACTGTTTCCGATAATTCAGTTTTAGAACAAGTGTCTCAACTCTTATTTAGGCTGCGCTGTAAGTTTTGATTTGGACACTGATATTGAAAATAAAATACAGAAATTTCAAGGTCTCTGTGGCGCCGCTAGCAGAATACTGGCCTATAAAGCATAAAAAGAAACAGTCGTGATATTCTATAAAGTAACGGCGGTTCCGGTGTTATCCTAAACAATCTAAATTTGTAATTTTCTTTTCCTTTTTGTGGTAAACGAGATGGGGTTCCTAAGAAAGACAAGGGCTGCACAAGAAGATATGATTAAAAACGAAGAATTAGAACAGATACATTCACAGCATGAATGAAAAAGTTAAAAAAAAATATCGTGAAGATTGGGAGCATACAACTCAAGGGAATTCCAGGTCACAGAATTCTTCATTCGATTGTGAACTACAAGCAGAATGGGAGATATTAGGACTGGGAAAAGATGGGTATGAGTTAGTTTGAAAGGTCGTAACAGGCAACAGCCACATCCTTTAAAGGATGATAGTGTGTGTAGGTAGCTTGTGGGATTTCTTTGCTTAAAACAGCTTGAATACGTCCATGAAAATCACTGGTAGGTGCAGCTGCATCATGTGATTATGCAACAGAAAACTAAATTAGGATTGATAGTTTTTTCTTAATGTAGGCCGACGAAGAATAAGCGACAAAAGTTTTACAGGTTCGAAGACTAGGAACGTATCGTATAAGTTAGCACCTAAATAGTACCGAATGACCATATTTTCTCAGTTTCCGAAAAACCCTTTTGACTCTTGCAACTTCAGAACAAAATACTGGGATTCTTTCACTTCATGTGAGGCATTCTGGAATATTGCTAAGATTCTAAGAATTTTATTTGGTGTACCGTGAGGTGTTTATTTTTCCCCTTTTAGGTTCACGTTTTTCCTAAGACAGATCCTTCCTTCAAAGTTCCAATGAAAGGAAAATAATTGATGTGCACTATCTTTCTACTCATTATGAACTCTCCAAACAAGTCCCTTGATAGCTGTGTATCGAAGTAAATCGGCAGTCGCTTCCATCCCTCCTCCGTTTTCTTGAACGTCTAGAACATACCTTCCATCTAGTAGAGCAGTAACCGTTGCATTCACTCCAACCTATTACTTGCAAGTTATAGAACACGAGAACGTATAACCCCTGAACTACAACTGCAAACCTTGTGATTAAAGTAACAGGATATACACACATTCTGTCATGTACCAGTATAGTTCTACTGTTCATTACAACGGAATCAGAATGGATGCAATTCATCGAGTTACAACACAGAGTGAGTTCAGTAGATGGCAAAATGCATAGCACTGTTCACGGGATTACCGAAAGGTTGCGGTCCTACCCGTCTGCTTTGACTCATGATATGAAAATACCGGCAATCTGGGTTTCAAGCATAAAGAATATGTCCCTCAGTGCCACTCACAGCATCCGCGAACAAACTGAGTAACATGCGCAATAATGACTACTAAAAGCTCAAATTAACAGGCCAACCACGAGAAGTAGAAATTATCGGTGGGGACAAAAGACTGTAAGAATAATCACCTTTCCAGACCAATATTAACCCAAAAATCTAGCACACGAAATTCTGCACAGTAAGCACAACCCAAATACGCAAAACAAAAACCAGTGGCATTGTAACTTCGCTTGACCAGTATTGCTCGAACGAAACCCTCGATACCAGATACCCACACACATCTCTGAAAACTGATAGCGCATATTTCACTTGGTCATTATGGCAGAAAAAAGAAAGCCCATAATGACAAAAACACACTGAAATCGTAAAAACCCGTTACGTAAACCTTCACTTACAATATCTAACAGTAAGGCCACAGTAAAACAAACGAAAACTCTCCAGACATAGTACAAAAATATGACCAACAATGGTAAACAGATGTCGACGACACCTACCAACCACTATCTAATGACGGCCAAATACCAACGAGAAAACACTCTAAATTAATAGAAAGAATCGTCCGTTATTGGTCGAAATAGTTGCTGGAAACATAACACACACTTCTTCTCCCACTGCAGGAAGCAATGACCTGCTCGTAAATTTCCTTATCACAGACAACGAATTTAATATGCATTCCCTGTACTCTTTGTGAAAATTCTGAAAAAGTATTATGTGACGTTTGGTGGGTTTCCAAACTTTCATTCTCACACTCTTCACCCGGAGATTTTTGGGTTGGATGGATACGAAATCAGAAGTCAGATGACGGAAGGAAAACCTCTAATGCAAAAATAAACAGCACAGCCACGGCTGACGAAAGAAAAACAAACATCTATCGAGTCGAAACAGGCAAAATAATAATATAAAATGTCCAGTGTTTACTGTGAAAAAAAATATTTGCAAAGAGCAAGCTATTATACAAGTTGTATTAGATATAACTTTTAATGAGGGAAATATCTAAATATCGGCCATTTTCATTTTATATGAATAACATGTTTACAGGAAAATCAACTAAAATAGGAACACTGTCATTTTCTTACAACATAACATCCCTACAAAGTACAATTTACAAGAAATACCAGAGTTCACATACCATGTCTGTTAACTTGATGCAAAACTCCTCGCCACTCGAAAGCAACTACTACTACTCCTCCTCTCGCCACTCGAAAGCAACTACTACTACTACTCCTCCTCTCGCCACTGGAAAGCAACTACTACTACTACTACTACTACTACTCCTCTCGCCACTCGAAAGCAACTACTACTACTACTACTACTCCTACTCCTCCTCCTCCTCCTCCTCCTCCTCCTCCTCTCGCCACTCGAAAGCAACTACTACTACTCCTTCTCCTCTCGCCACTCGAAAACTCCCCTCCAAACAACTACTACTACTCCCCTCCAAAAGTCTGTGCAGACAACAAAACAACGCCACAATACTTTGATGTGCAGTATGGAAATCAAGTAAGACGAATAAGCCTCAGCTGTTCGTATCATCCGTTGCAGCCGTCAGGCAGATCACGAGACTCGAAAGCAGCGCCTCTCGAGGTGCCCCACCAACCGACAGTCTGACAAATTGGCTGTGTGTCGGTGTTTTGACTGACCGACCGACGAACTTTCGTTGTCGGGATGTCGGGCGCCTCCGACAAGTCGACAACCGACCCAAGAAATTGTCGTGTGAAGCGCGATCGTGCCAACCCCATGAGTAAAACTCCTATTCTGACACAGCTCTCGGAGTTAAATACTGTTGTATACATTTCGACGTCCGAGGCGGACGAAACCTTAAGGACAGAGTTTTTAAAGAAATTCAAAGACTGCAGATGTTTTCGCGACACATCGTGCTAGGATTATAACAATAGAGATGCAAGAAATGAGGCACTTATTTCATTTTTTAACGAATCCATAATGGTTTCTCTATGTGAAACACGAGATTAAGTCTGTCGATCTTCTTCATTTCTGTTTTTAGATTTTAATTTCCCTGTAGACCAAAGTGTGGGATCTTTAATTTTTATTTATTTATTACAATTCTAAGGCCGAGCGAGTTGACGCAGTGGTTAGCACACTGGACTCTCATTCGGGAGCACGACTGTTCAATCCCGCGTCCGGCTATCCTGATTTAGGTTTTCCGTGATTTCTCTAAATCGCTCCAGGCAAATTCCGGGATGGTTCCTTTGAAAGGGCACGGCCGACTTCCTTCCCTAATCCGATGAGCTTGCTGTTTGGTCTCTTCCCCCAAACAACCCAACCCAACAATTCTAACAGTCGCTAAATGTTTCATTTCTTACGTATCTGTTGTATTTACTAGATGATGCGCGACGCCCTCACGTGTAGTCCTTCTTGTTCAAATATGAAATGAGATTCTGAAATTTGCAGGTCATCCTTTGTACTTCATCCGTAAGTACATTAATAACGTTTTCATGAACGTCTTTTGTTTTATTTATTTTATCATGATTTATTACCTCTGTCAACTATATATCATGTTGCACGTTTCAGGAACAATGTTAGTTAATAATTGTAGCGGGATGACAGTACTGAATCTTAGATCTGCCGCCAATGGCGAGAAATCGTCATACCGCTAACAATCTCTCCTGGGAGTTTAGCACACCTCAGGACTGTGTTATTTTTCCCTTAAGAATGGGTCTATGATTTCCAGCAGCTCCGAAATGCACGATTCACCCCTTCTTAAATAATCAGAAAAATTATAAGCTCCCAGCCTGGACATGGGTGAATTTCTTACTTTGCATTGGCCACTTCTTTGCCCAATTCTTTGCCCACACCTTTCTTTCTGCTTTTCCTTTTTCCCTTCTTACCTTTAAAACAGCCAATGCAAACCCCGTTATTACTTCTGTGAAAAACCAGGCGGGATCTCGTAAAACAAACGAAAATGACTGCGATTATAGTGCCATCCTGTTTCTTTTGTCTTCAGAGTACAGTCGGTTCGGACGTATGTAGGCTGCGAACAATTTGGTCATTCTGTCATCCGATAATTTGGTGTGTGTGTGTGTGTGTGTGTGTGTGTGTGTGTGTGTGTGTGTGTGTGTGTGTGTGTGTGTGTAGGAACCTTGTATACGCAGCTATTGTTCATTTAGATCCTAAACCGATGACAAATCCGTATTTCCTGCTTCCCGACGCTGAGATGCCTTCGTTTCCTTTGCCTGGTCCTTGATAGCCAGCGCAGCTGGATAAATCTTTTCGTTCCGGCGCTAATTTTAATTACTTCCGGATGAAAAGTGGACAATTGTTCCCAAAGCATGGAGCACAGGTTCTTAGTGACACCAATTTACGTGGACAAAGTGTGGTTCCATAGATCTGGACAACAATCAATTCCAATTTCGTAGCTGGGGGGGTGGAGGTTAGTTTAACGTGCTGTCGACAGCGAGGCCTTTAGAGACGGAGCACAAGCTTGGACTATGGAAGGGTGGACTAGGAAGTCGGCCGTCCCCTTTCACAGGAACCATCCCGACATTTTCAGTACGCTATTTAGGGAAATAACGTAAATCCTCCCCGCGACCCCATTCGCCGTACAAGTTGTGTAGTCTGTCGTACAAGCCGCCCGACAGCAGTTTCTCTTCAGTCACCACGCGCGGGGTTCAGTGTACTCTGAATGTGGCTAACATGGCAGTGTGCGAGGAAGACGAAATTTTTATGACAGAGTTTCTGGAAAGTTTTCGAGTCTCCAGATGTCTGTGGGACATGCCGTGCCAGCAGTATAGCAATAGAGGGGTACGAAATGAAGTGCTTCTTTCATTTTTAACGAATCTGTAGTAGTATGGTATGGCAAACAGAGAAAATAAAACACACACTTTTGTGAATAACCGTTAGTCGTCTGTCTGTTTCTCGGTTTTATTCCCAATACTCACCGGAAATGAAGTTAGATAACGTTAAATAGAGACAGATTGGATTGTTATTTCGTTTCCGATACGTATCGATGGTGAGAACTAAAAACCGAATTATAGACAGTACACAGACTTTTATCCATGAAATCCACTTGGTTCACTATAAGAAGTGTTACAAAAATCCAACCTATCGTCACCCCTTCTGCTATGAAGAGCAAAGTGAAGGATTTTTCTTAAGTTCTAACAACTGTTAAGTGCTTCATGTCTTATGAATATGCTGCTGAATTTATTACATAACATGCCCCGCAGCCATTTGCAGGCGTCATTCTAATCTGAAATGAGTTTCTTGAACTTACAGGGAATATTATCACATACGAACATAAATTCATAAAGTTTATATGAACAGAATTTTTCATTTCGCTTCTGCTTTATCACGAATATTTCCTCAAGCAACTATGGATCACCTTGCAGATTTCAAGAATCATTTTAGGTAATAATTGTGGAGATTAATTGCGCTGAATCCGAGGTCCTCGTAAATTCTGCCAGTGGCTAGAAATCGTATGTGGCTATCGTTTGACGACGTTCAGGAGCTCAGAAAAGCATTTTCCATCCATTCGTAAATAATTCCGATAATCTTCGGGTCTCAGATCCGTAAGTAACAAAGCGTAGGTGCATTTGGTCCATTGCAATAGCCATTTCTTTACCCACAGCTTTATCTAGCCTTATTAGTTCGAACAGCCAAACCAAATCCCAATTCTTTTCCTGTGGAATACTAAACGGTTTCGCGTAGAACAGAACGTCACAACTAGCTGTAGAAGCAGGGCGGCGCTGAAATCATGTAGTCGGTCGCGACGTGCGTCGTGTAGACTGTCACGGTGTTGGGGGCGGGCTAGTCCTGCATAAGGGGGTAATCTAGCACAAAATGCGACGTGTGCTGAGCACAGCCTATGTGGACAGCCTGCCCACACCAGTCAACAGTGGCCGAGCGTAGAGGCCATGGCAGAGTCATATGTAACGTTTCACTCCAAAAACGTTAAACGCGCCTTCATCTCTGCGCAACTACATCCAGCACAGGCTTCTCATTCGTGGTTTATTTGTAATCATGCAGAGTGAGGAAGTATTTGCAGTAACAAGTAAAACTGAAACCAATGCGTAAACATAGAGGAAACGGGATAGTCCAAAAAGCGAAGTAAGGAATAAATATTTGTGTAAACTAAACCACAAATTCTACAGGATGTGTGTCACGCGTAAACTGATCAACGTTACTGTTTTTCCAGTCGGAAACAATTCATTTAAAGATACACAGTTGTAAGAAATCCCAGGAATGTAGGTAGCAAATAAGACCTCTTTAGGACACATTGCAACAAACTTCGCTTTTGTGACACCTTTCAGAGGTGAGAGGTGTTTCTGATGACAGTTCCAAAAAAATAGGCTAAGTATTAACTCATCTAGCTGCAAATTATCGAGAAGTCTGCGTTTCAGATGCTACGTCAAATACTTCTACTGTACGTATGCATGTCAAAGAAGAGGCTTCTTGCAGTCCGAAACCGTACAAGACCTTCTGTTATTAAGTAAATTATTAATAAAGAACGTCTACCACGGTTAATATACGTGGACTGATCGGTATAAAAGGTGCATTATTTGACACAGCACATTACATAGGCACAGGTCGGGCTCTTGTGAAAACGTTCTATTCATAACAGAACTCACGGACGTTAAGCTGACGGCAGTAAATACTATGAAAGACGCACAAGAGAGGATGACTGATACTAAATTTCGCCGGACATGTTGCACGATTTTGTTTTTGTCTCTGAACAGCTTCCAATAAAATAAGTTCCGGAAAATCGCGAGAGCCTTCTGTGCTGCTCATTCTATAACAGCACTTAGGACATTTCAAGAAAAGTGGCTTCCGCTCATGCTTCGAGCCGAAGTTCTACACATGCTGGAAAAGTTCGTGATCTGTGCTAGAGACCGTACATAAAGTGCAACGAATTTGTTGCTTTAGTGATGGACAATAATTCCACTTACAGATTACAAACTTATCAGAAAAAACTTGCAGGAAGAACTGTAGATTTTGTTGTGACTTGGCAAGACAGCCAAGTCACTAGGCGAGGATACCGAAAGGCAGGCGTTTAAGTTCACGCAAACTGGCGTGAGGTCTGGAACAGGATAATGTAATTAATATAGCCAATAAGGTACGTTGCTGCTGAAATACTTAACTTTAATCCATAATTGGTGTACATCGCTCTTGTTGATACATTAATAACTATCTCAATATAAACTGGTAATGGCGCCCTGCTAGGTCGTAGCAAATGACGTAGCTGAAGGCTATGCTAACTATCGTCTCGGAAAATGAGAGCGTATTTGTCAGTGTAGCATCGCTAGCAAAGTCTGCTGTACAACTGGGGCGAGTGCTAGGACGTCTCTCTAGACCTGCCGTGTGGCGGCGCTCGGTCTGCAATCACTGACAGTGGCGACACGCGGGTCCGACGTATACTAATGAACCGCGGACGATTTAAAGCTACCACCTAGCAAGTGTGGTGTCTGGCGGTGACACCACAGATTTCCTCAAGGGGGTACATATGAATTAGAAGGCAAAAAAAGCCTACAATCCAGTTAGTTCTTTTGCAGTTTTATAAAATGCAGAAAATGTGCAACGTCAAAGACATGATTGTGAGGTACATGTTATGTTTCATCACGATACGAGGAAAAAAATACTCGTAATTAACAAGTGTATCTGATGTATTTTGGCAGATATGTATTTCTTAAGATGAGGAACAAGAGATGAAAATACCGTCCTGACATTTCACTTCCAACCACGAAATTGCTAGGTTCGTTTTGTTGCTTTAGTTCAGGTACATTTTCATTTGTGTCTAACATATTGGGATAAATCTCCACACATTACTCACAACACGCAACAATTGACGTAGTCTTTTTGCGTAGTTAGTGTACTGTGTCCCATAGCGAAATGAAGTACTGGGCGCAAATTAATGTACAGGTAGTCAGAGGGCTGTAATTATCGTATGGTAGCGAAATTGTAAACATATTGCAATGAAATAATACGGAACCGATTTACGCTAGAAAAAACTAGTTCTAGGTTTGGCCACCAGGTGCAAATTTGCGGCTTTGAATGCAAGAAAGACGTATGGAATTATTTCTGTACGTAACGGATTAGGAATAGAACATGCGCATAAAGGTTGTTCAATATGTGCGTCAGAGACGTCGTCGAGATGTTGCAATTTTATCGTAATTTCAACACTAACCAACGACGCGGCAGCATGATTCACAATTTCTGTATCATCACTAAACTGCCCTTCTACTACTTTGCGAGGACCATACGCTTGATTCCAAATGTAGGTAAACCTGTTAGTTGTTAATTCTCGAACATTTACACCAAAGTATACCAGACAGCGATCTACATATTTCTAGCACTTCGCGCATAGTGCGTAATTTACGATCTTCCCCTAAGCAGATGGAGGTCACGGGGCATTCCCACATTCTTAGGATAAAGTTAGAGACTGAAAGACCTGACATTGTCTTTGACCGACCCTCCCTGCAGCTCTGTCACGGATTTAATATGCAGGTGACCAGAAGTAGACTGCTACATGCCGCGTCTCTTGAAGGAATAGAGCGACCCGAGCCCGTAACTATTGTTCCACACCAATCTTTCTTACGGTACTGATAAAAGTGCACAAGATTCCTCCAGATGCACCCATGTCGAGGACGTTAGCACGCCCTTATTGGTGTATAGTACTAGATCTGAAAGCGTTGTGATGCAATAGACAGATCAGAACAACAAACTTGTTTTTAGCGTGATGAAACTCCAGACGTAGAGAATTTGAGTCATTTTATGTAAATCAACTGCGCTAGCAATTGTAAATCTTTCTAGTGTCTAGGATCAGTACCAAGAAGGTTTTGGTAAGAGAACATAAACACATGCACTCCTAATGTTACACAGTTCTGCACATACATGCTATAATATTAGAGCGGTGCTCTTTCCGACCTATTGGTCGGGTGAGGTGCAACGCTATTAATAATTAAATGTAAGAAATATACACTGTAATCAAAAGTATCCGGACACTTTGCTGGAAATGACTTAAAAGTTGGCGCCCTCCAGCGGTAAAGCTGGAATGCAACATGGTGTTGGTCCACCCTCAGCCTTGATGACAGGTTCCACTCTCGCAGGCATACGTTGAATCAGGTGCTGGAAGGTTTCTTGGGGAATGACAGCCCATTCTTCACGGAGTGCTGCACTGAGAAGAGGTATCGATGTCGGTCGGTGAGGCCTGGCATGAAATCGGCATTCCAAAACATCGCAAAGGTGTTCAATAGGATTCAGGTCAGGACTCTACAGGCCAGTCCATTCCACTACCACCTCCGAATTTTACTACAGGCACTGCACACGCTGGCAGATGACGTTCACTGGGCATTCACCATACCCTCACCCTTCCATCGGATCGCCACATAGTGTACCGTGATTCGTCACTCAGCACAACGTTTATCCTCTCTTCAATCGTCCAATGTTTACTCTTTAACCAAGCGAGGCGTCGTTTAGAGTTTTCTGGCGTGATGAGTGGTTTATGAGCAGCCGCTCGACCATGAAATCAGTTTTCTCACCTCCCACCTGTCACAGTAATGGCAGTGTATCCTGATACAGTTTGGAGTTCCTGTGTGAGGGTGTGGATAGTGTCAGCATATTACACGTTACGACCCTCCTCAAGTGTCGGCGGTCTCTGTTAAACAGAAGAGGCCAGCCTGTACCCTCTTGTGCTGTACGTGTCCCTTCACGTTTCCACTTAACTATCACGTCGGAACCAGTGGACCTAGGGAGGTTTAGGAGTGTGAAACTCTCATGTACAGACGTATGACCCAAGTGACAACCAATGACCTGACCAGGTTCGAAGTCTGTGTATTCCATGGAGCGACCCATTCTGCTCTCTCACGATGTGTAATGACTACTGACGTCGCTGATACGGTGTACCTGGCTGTAGGTGGCAGCACAATGCATCTAATATGAAAAAGTAGGTTTTTGGGGTTGTCCGGATACTTTTGATCACATACTGTGTTTCCAGCACGTGACATATATTCACCTTGCAGTTTTCTCTACCACAAACTATGGTGTCAAACTGTTAAATCCCCCCAGGGGGTCCACAACTCTAGCGTTGGTGAGCACGGGACTCTGAGCTAGTGAGGCTCTTTCCTTCCCAGGCTGCATACCTTCCTTCTCCACATCCTTCTCCATCCCCCATCCTCCCCCCCTCCCCCCCTCCCCCCCTCCCCCCCTCCCCAGACACATCCCTACCCCTTCTAACTCTTTGGGAGTATGTATCATGCATACATCTGGAGACATTTGCTTGTAACTGTAAGACAGTCTTTTCTTTGCTGTCTATGCTGGAAAATCTTTGTCATCTTTGTCCTCTCTGTCCCCTTTTCCTTCTCTCTCTTTCTCTTTCCCACTGTTGCGTTTGAGACCCCTCTCCTTTCATTTTCTTCGTTCCTCCCTGTGCGACCCACGCAATCCCATGCATAGCCGGGGTAAGGCTTAATTCCCTACCATGGGTAGACAGGTAGGACACGTACGTACCCCATGGTAATGGCCAAGCCCAAGGAGGGACGATCACCTGAGCTGGTACCTTCTGAACGTGCCGATTGGTTCCTCCATCAGTTTCTCTGGAGGTGTGACCTGAGGTGTGAACAATCACCTAAGGCAGGAGTGCCTTCAGAGAGCCGCCCCCCCCCCCCACAAGGAAGGAGCGCGCCATCGGAGACGTTGGTAATCATGGGGATATTTTAGCAATGGTTTCCTCTGTCTACAATTTCTGCTCACAAGCGAAAGTTAGATGACACTCAGCCATGGACAATTCTTCCATAAGTGGCACAGTTCATTGTTACTTCTCGGTCAGACGAAGGTAAAGAGTTCTCCAGTTAACCCTTTCATTATTCAGAAAAGTGTCGATGCTATTGCAGGTCCTGTAAAGTCTTGTTCCCTATTACGAAATAGCAATTTGCTGTTAGAAACAGTGGGGGCCTTCAGGCACAAACATTGCTGCGAACTCCCCAGCTACACACCTTCCCCGTTCAGGTAGAAGCACACAGCACTTTAAACTCATCACGCAGGGTGGTTTATGCATGATCCCTCGACGTATTGTCCAACGAGAACATTCAAAACTACCTGTATGACTAGTGCATAATGGCTGTACATAGTCATGAAAAGGGTTGGCAAGGACATGGGACCAACCTGTATTATCTTCTTGACATTTTGAAGAGTTAAACTTCCATTGAGCATTAAAGCGGGTTATGAGATAATTTCAGTTCGCCCTTACATCCCAAACCCTACGCGTTGCTACTGGTGTCAGCGGTTCAATCATACCAGCCAGCCCTGTTCCAATCTGGAGTAATGCGTTACGTGTGGCAAAGATGCCCAAGAGGGTGCTTGTCCACCTGCGTCCCCTTGTTGCATCAACCGTATAGCAGACCACGCTGCTTCCTCTAGAGATTGCCCCATTTCCAAAGCTCAAAGACTTATTCAGGAAATCAGAGTGAAGGAAAAGGTGTCTTCATATGCTGCTCGTAAGTTATTCCCCACTCGAAAGCCCACTGTGCCTCCAGCAGGCAAACGAAGCACTTTCTTTGCCTCTGCTCGTTGTACTAAGGAGGCAGACACGCAGACTTCAAATCTCACCTTCAGCGCCACAGTCGTCGGATCGACCAGCACTATCACCTGCTCACTCTATGGCACACCTTTCATTGGCTCCTGCTAAATCACGAGCCCCAATATCAGACACCGAGACTTCCAAAAAAGAGCCTATTGACGAAGATTTTTACATACCCTGACTTCACAACAATAGATTCCTCACTTACCTTACCGTCCTATTTCCAAAATCGCTCATAAGAAACAAAGTGCCTCTCCTCCTCCGCCATGACGTGGTTCATCTACATCGCCATCCAGCAGTAACCACCCTCGGCAGTCTTCTGTGTCGCCAAGATGCACTGCTAGTGGCCGATCAACTGGCCAATCACTGGTGGCAGGAGCTGCCCCCAAAACAAGCTATGGATCAGGATTACTTTCTTTGGCTGAATGCCACTGCACACTGTCAGCCGCCAGCTCTCAACAGTTGTTGACAGCAACCGTGGTAAGATTCTTCCCTCTTCTGTCCATGCTACGTCAATTATCAATTGGAATATACGCGGCATTCGAGCCAATTGGGATGAAATGTCGATCCTCCTACGATCCTACTCGCCGGTGATCTTCTGTCCTCAGGAAACAAAGCTGTGTCCACATGACCGCTTTGTTTTCCCCCATTTTCAGTCAGTCTGGTTTGATCTCCCCTATGTTGATGTCACTCCAGCACATGGGGCACTTAATATTCTTCTCCAGGATGCTCTCTATCATCACCCATTCCCCTTAAAAGTTCCTTCCAAGCTGTTGGTGACTGTCTTTCACTCACTGGGTACATCTTCACTCTATGTACCATATACATTCCATATTCAACACCGATGGCAAGAGCTGATCTTAATCTCCCTGGTCAGCTATCGCCTCCCTCACCCCCCCCCCCCCCCCACTTGCTGGTTGGGGTCTTCAATGCCCACCACCCTCTTTGCGGATCTCCACATCCTTGTCCGTGAGGCTCTCTATTGATGGACGTCTTCCACCCTGCGGATCTTGTTAGCCCCAACACTGGGAACCTACGTTTTTGTCTGCCTCCACGACAAATTTCTCTCATTTGGACCTTTCGGTCGGTACTGTTCCGCTAGCTCGGCGCTTCGAATGGTTCGCCCTTGATGATACACACTCGAGTGACCACTTTCCATGTGTCCTTAGACTGCAGCCTGAACAGCCATATATGCGCCCGAGACGCTGGAAGTTTGCCCAAGCCGATTGGACACCTTTAATCTCTGGCGACATTCGATGAGTCACTTTCCTAGCGTCGACGATGACGTCACATTACACAAGTTATTCTTACAGCCGCGGAACGTTCAATACCTCACACCTCCGATATGCCCCGGCATCCCCAAGATCCCTGGCTTTTCGCGTTTTCTGCCACCATCCTACTTAGGCCAACTGTATCCAATATAGCAAGAAGGCAAGCTGGGACTTATTTACTACCTCATTTAAAATCTTCATTCCCTTATCAGTTGTTTAGATTCGAATTCGACGGTTATCTGGCGCATCTAGTTTCTCCCGTATCTCTGGGGTCACTGTTGCGCATGATAAATTAGTGCACCCCGTCGCAATTTCTAACTCATTGGCTCATCACTTTGCACAGATTTCGAGGTCTTCAAATTACACACCAGCCTTTCCCCCTACGAAACGTGCAGCGGATGCGGGAACTCCAACACGCACTCCCTTCTCGCTCTTCCGCCCCAGGACCGGAAGGTGTCCACGTCCAAATGTTGCTGCATTTATCATACCATGGTCTGCGTTACCTCCTTCGCCTTTATAATCGAATTTGGACCGACAGTACCTTTCCCAGAAGATGGCGGGAAGCTACCGTCGTTCCTGTTCCTAAACCTGGAAAGAACAAACATCTCCCCTCTAGCTATCGCCCCTTTCCTGTCACGAGTAGTGTAAGGTTTCGGAGCGTTTGGCGAATTTACGTTTAGCCAGGTGGCTGGAGTCCCGAAGTCTTTTAACACCTGCCCAGTGCGGTTTGCGAAAGCATCGTTCTACAGTTGACCATCTTGTTGCTCTCTCCACTTATATCATGACCAATTTTCTCAGGAAACGCCAAACAGTAGCAATATTTTTTGATCTGGAGAGAGCATACGATACCTGTTGGAGTGCAGGCATCCTAGGCACACACTACTCTTGGGGCTGTCGAGGTTGGCTGAGCGCACATTTAAAGTGCAGGTGAACACTACACTCTCCCGTACTTTCTCCCAAGAAAACAGGGTACCCCAGGGCTTCGTGGTAAGTGTTGGACTGTTTGCCATCGCCATTAATCCAATTATGGATCGTCTCCTTCCCGATGTCTCGGGCTCGCTGTTTGTGGACGATTTTGCGATCTACTACAGCTCTCAACGAACCAGCCTTCTTAAATGACGTCTTCAAGGATGTCTCGATCGCCTCCACTCTTTCAGCATGGAAACCAGCTTCCGCTTTTCTCCCAGTAAGACCGTTTGCGTCAATTTTTGGCGTCGTATGGAGTTTCTTCCGCCTTCCTTACATCTACGTATTGTCAACCTTCCGTTCACAGACGTCGCTAAATTCTTGGGTCTTACATCTGACACAAAACTGTGCTGCTCCTCCCACGTTTCCTATCTTTCGGCTCGTTCTCTGCGATCCCTCAACTCCCTCCGTGTCCTGAATGGTACCTCCTGGGGAGCGGACCGAGTGGTCCTTCTCCGCCTCTATCGCGCCTTAGTGCGCTCAAAATTGGACTATGGAAGCATAGTTTACTCCTGTGCTCGGCCGTCTATTCTTCGACGTCTCGACTCTGTCCACCACCGTGGATTGCGTTTAGCGTCTGGAGCTTCTTTCACTAGCCCTGTGGAAAGCCTTTATGCTGACTCTGCTGAACCTTTGCTGTTCAATCGGCGAGCTGTCCTTCTGAGTCGTTACGCTAGCCATGTCTTCCATGCCTGCTCGTCCAGCCCATGACATTTATTTATTTATTTTTTTTTTTGTCGCCTCCTTGAATTCAGGCTATGCAGGCCTACCTTCCTCCTTACTACCAACGGGAGTCTGCTTCTGTCAACTGCTGTCTTCTCTTTCCAACCAATTTCCCAAAACTTTGACAACTGGGGGTACAGTACCACATTGTCTTCGCCCCTGGACTTGCCTGCTATGTGACCTTTCCCAGCTTCCCAATGATGGAACCCCTTTGTTCGTTTATCGTCGGGCATTTGCTGCTCTATGTGCACAAATCGGTTTGGAGATACTGGGTATACTAAAAGGTATCAGATAAATTATATAATGGTAAGACAGAGATTTAGGAACCAGGTTTTAAATTGTAAGACATTTCCAGGGGCAGATGTGGACTCTGACCACAATCTATTGGTTATGACCTGTAGATTAAAACTGAAGACACTGCATAACGGTGGGAATTTAAGGAGATGGGACCTGGATAAACTAAAAGAACCAGAGATTGTAGAGAGTTTCAGGGAGAGCATAAGGGAACAATTGACAGGAATGGGGGAAAGAAATACAGTAGAAGAAGAATGGGTAGCTTTGAGGGATGAAGTACTGAAGGCAGCAGAGGATCAAGTGGGTAAAAAGACGAGGGCTAGTAGAAATCCTTGGGCAACAGATGAAATATTGAATTTAATTGATGAAAGGAGAAAATATAAAAATGCAGTAAATGAAGCGGGCAAAAACGAATACAAACGTCTCAAAAATGAGGTCGACAGGAAGTGCAAAATGGCTAAGCAGGGATGGCTAGAGGACAAATGTAAGGATATAGAGGCTTATTTCACTAGGGCTAAGATAGATACTGCCTACAGGAAAATTAAACAGACCTTTAGAGAAAAGAGAACCACTTGTATGAACATCAAGAGCTCATGTGGAAACCCATTTCTAAGCAAAGCAGATAGGTGGAAGGAGTATATAGAGGGTCTATACAAGGGTGATGTACTTGAGGACAATATTATGGAAATGGAAGAGGATGTAGATGAAGATGAAATGAGAGATAAGATACTGCGTGAAGAGTTTGACAGGGCACTGAAAGACCTGAGTCGAAACAAGGCCCCTGGAGTAGACAACATTCCATTGGAACTACTGACGGCCTTGGGAGAGCCAGTCCTGACTAAACTCTACCATCTGGTGACCAAGATGTATGAAACAGGCGAAATACCCTCGGACCTCAAGAAGAATATAATAATTCCAATCCCAAAGAAAGCAGGTGTTGACAGATGTGAAACTTACTGCACAATCAGTTTAATAAGCCACAGATGCAAAATACTAACACGAATTCTTTGCCGACGAATGGAAAAGCTAGTAGAAGCCGACCTCGGGGAAGATAAGTTTGGATTCCGTAGAAATATCGGAACGCGTAAGGCAATACTAACCTTACGACTTATCTTAGAAGAAAGATTAAGAAAAGGCAAACTTACGTTTCTAGCATTTGTAGACTTAGAGAAAGCTTTTGACAATGTTAACTGGAATACTCTCTTTCAAATTCTGAAAGTGGCAGCGGCAAAATACAGGGAGCGAAAAGCTATTTACAATTTGTACAGAAACCAGATGGCAGTTATGAGTCGAGCGGCACGAAAGGGAAGCAGTGGTTGGGAAGGGCGTAAGACAGGGTTGTAGCCTCTCCCCGCTGTTTTTCAATCTATATATTGAGCAAGCAGTAAAGGAAACAAAAGAAATATTCGGAGTAGATATTAAAATCCATGGAGAAGAAATAAAAACTTTGAGGTTCGCCGATGACATTGTAATTCTGTAAGAGACGGCAAAGGACTTGGAAGAGCAGTGGAACGGAATGGATGGTGTCTTGAAGTGAGGGTATAAGATGAACATCAACAAAAGCAAAACGAGGATAATGGATTGTAGTTAAATTAAATCGGGTGATGCTGAGGGTAATAGATTAGGAAATGAGACACTTAAAGTAGTAAGAGTTGTGCTATTTGGGGAGCTAAATAACTGATGATGGTCGAAGTAGAGAGGATATAAAATGTAGACTAGCAATGGCAAGGAAAGCGTTTCTGAAGAGAAATTTGTTAACATAGAGTATAGATTTAAGTGTCAGGAAGTCATTTCTGAAAGTATTTGTATAGAGTGTAGCCATGTATGGAAGTGAAACATGGACGGTAAATAGTTTGGACAAGAGGAGAATAGAAGCTTTCGAAATATGGTGCTACAGAAGAATGCTGAAGATTAGATGGGTAGATCACATAACTAATGACGTATCGATTAGGATTGGGGAGACGAGAAGTCTGTGGCACAACTCGACCAGAAAAAGGGGTTCGGTTGGTAGGACATGTTTTGAGGCATCAGGGGATCACAAATTTAGCATTGGAAGGCAGCGTGGAGGGTAAAAAGCGTAGAGGGAGACAAAGAGATGAATACACTAATCGGATTCAGAAGGATGTAGGTTGCAGTAGGTACTGGCAGATCAAGCTTGCACTCGATAGAGTAGCATGGAGAGCTGCATCAAACCACTCTCAGGACTGAAGACCCCAACAGCAACAACATGTGCACAAATCGAGGATGCCATATTTATTTACACTGATGGTTCAAAAACGATCATTTGGTATTGGGATTGCCTATATTGTTGGCGACACCCCTAATCAGTTTCGGCTTCCTGACCAATGTTTGGTTTTTACTGCAGAGCTTTACGCTGTTCTGCAGGGTGTCCAATACATCCGTTGCCATAAGCGGTCGCAGTATATTAAATGCTCAGATTCGCTCAGCTCTCTCCTAAGCCTCTAAGCTCTTTATCCTGCCCACCCTCTGGAGCGAGTGGAGGCAATCCTGAATCCGGTGAACCACTTGGAGGCGTCTGTGGCATTCCGCTGGATCCCAGGACACAATGGTATCTGTGGAAACGAGACAGCCGAAATAGCAGCCAATGCTGCGGTCTGTCTTATTCAGCCCGCTGTTCGCATGGTTCCCTCCGCCCATCTATGGAGTGTTTCATGTCGTCGTGTTGCTCTTTTATTGTACACAAATTGGTCTACACGTCCCGATAATAAATTATGGGACCTGAAACCTCTTTTCTGTGCTCTGACATCTCCCTCCCAAACTCTTCGGGAGGAGTTAATTTTAACTACACTCTGGAACTGTCATTTTAGCTATTGACATCTTTCAACTGGCAATCGTCCCCCGCTTTGTCCTCACTGCTCTTAACGTGGACGGTGAGACACCTTTTACTTCATTGCCCCTATTTTACTCCGCTACGCACCCGTCTACATCTGTCGCCTGATTTATCTTCCATTTCAGCAGATGACACGCGCTCAGCCGATCGCGTCCTCGAGTTTATCAGTGTCAGAGAGATGTCGTCGTTCATTTGAAGCTCATTTTGAGGAAAAAGCCCTCCCTTCTGTAGTGGTTTTTTAAGCTTTCCTTCTGTTTTTTAGTTTCCCCTCTTTCTGGGTTTAGCTCCCATTGCTGGTGGTTTCCCATTCGTTTTTTTTGCCTTTCCCTAAGCCACAGAACGGGCGCTAATGACCGTAGCAATTTTGCGCCCTAAAACTGTAAGAAGAAAACCTGTAAAACGAAAAACGATTCCCTTTGATACATGCACAATATAGCTTTGCAGAGGTGTATGGCGTCCACTGTTCATATCCGATCACGGTTTAGAAATTATACTATGCCTTCATCAGTCGTATACAAAATGATCGTTATTAATGGAGAATACCTCTCACAAAGAAACTGACAAACGCATAGCAGCGGCCTTTGACATGTGAAATTACAAGTCATGCCATCACTAAATCTGTAAAAAGAACGTCTGTCAAGCAGATGTATACATGGGGATTCAGTGCCTCACAAACACCTGTCACTAACATAGAATCAATGTAGTTATGAAAGTGAAGACTCGATTTTATGCCAAAGGTACGGCAGGTTAGTGAAGTACCTTACAAATATCTTCATCCGTCTAGAGGAAAGTGCCGAAACAAGATGGACATGTTTCGCCGTCGTCATAACACCACACACGAGATGGAACTCCGTTGATGACAGAGGTCCGCTGTTAACAATCGCGAGTAGATAGTGGTCTAAGCCAAAGACAGAACACGCAGTTGTATACGAGTCGAACACAGGTTATGCCCCACAACTGATGCAACCCAACGAAACAACGGAAAAAAATGTTGCTGCAGATCATTTCACCATCTTCCTCTCGCTCCAGAATACATGTACCATTAAATTATTTGCCATTAGATCAAACCTCGTTACAACCCCCATTTTATCCGATCACTCCATCCACTTTGTCATCGTTCAACGCAGATGCAAGTAAGTTTAGAGGCAGATGGTTCTCTCGCGTCTAGGAAAGCATAAAAGACAATAGTTAACTCAAGTGTATCACTATTACCTCAACAGAAATATAGTAGAATGTTGCCTCACAGCAAATGTTTGTTAGTTGATACCTCAAGTTTGTGATTGGCGAAGAGTACAGAGAACCACATTTAGTTCAGTAGGGTTAAACCTAAAAATTAGACAAACAGAAAGTAACTCCTCCAAAAGGTTTTATTGTTACAATAGCTTCATTTGTGGCCCAATATGACTATCCCAGATTTTACCCTAAGGCGGAGTGGTGGTGGTGGTGGTGGTGGTGGTGGTGGTGGTGGTGGTGGTGGTGGGGGGGGGGGGGGCAAAACTGTACCAGAAAGAGGGCTATTTTTTCGGTTTTGTGACTATAGCTTGTAAATGTCTCACATATCGAAAACACAGTCGAATTAGAAATTGCAGGGCATGAAATTCTGCATTGAATTATCCACAGAACTACAATCCTACATCGATGACACTGACTTGTTGTAGAACATTGAAACATATTCTCAGCTCAGACATAATGATAGCCCTAGCAGAATAATCTCCATGCCAGCCACATGTATTCTGATAGCAATCCTCATTTGAACAACAACTCACGTTTTTCACATGACACGCAGGAAGCTTTTTATGGAGGCAATGAAGTAACAGCAGTATTTTTTATTTCCAAAATGAATATCAGTTAATACCACATCTACGTTTGTTATCAAAAGTACAATTGTTAGGGAGTATCAAGCAAAAAAATTGGATTGACTACGCTTTTGATGGAAGGACATGGTAAGAGTCGTCAACAGATGTCGAGGTAACTTTGGGTGTGCCACAGGGAAGTTAATTGCGGATGTTGCTGTTCAGATCTTGTATGAATTACCTTGCAAACATTACTACTAGTGACCTAACATTTTTTTCAGGTGATTGATTTAGCTATACACAGAGGTGACAAAACTCACGGGATACCTCCTAATGCTGCGTCAGACCACCTTTTGTGTGGCACAGTACAGCAACTCAGCATGGCATGGATTCGACAAGTCACCGGAAATCCCCTGCAGAAACACTGCACCATGCTGCTTCTCCAGCCATCCATAACTGCAGAAGTGTTGCCACCGCAGGATTTTGTGAACAAACTGACCTCTCGATTATGTCCCATAAATGTTAGTGTTCGCATCAGGCAATGTGGGTGGAAAAATTCTTCATTGAAATTGCCCAGAATGATCTGACATGGCACAGTGTCATCCATAAAAATTCTTACGTTGTTTGGAAACATGAAGTCCATGAATGGCTGCCAGTAATCTCTAACTAACCAAACAGAACCATTTCCAGTTTATGATCAGTTCAGTTGGACCACAGAACCCAGTCCGCTATATGTTGACAGCGTCCACACTATCATGGAGCCACCAACAGGTTACACAGTGACTTGTTGAGAGCTTGGGTTCATGGCTTTGTCGGGTCCATGCCACACACTAATACTACCACGTGGTTACTAAAAGAATTCTGGACGGTTTTGCAGTCATATTCTGTCCAAGTAACATAGTCAAAAGTGCAGGAGAGGTGCTGGAGGCAATGCCCTGGTGTTAGCACAGTCACTCTTCTCAATCATCTGCTCGCTTAGTCCATTAATGCTCAATTTCAATGCGCTGTCCTAACAGATGCATTTGTCATAGATCCCACACATTTATGTGGTTACTTCATGCAGTGTTGCTTGTCTGTTTGCACTGACGACTCTACACAAACACTGCTGCTCTGTTGGTGAGTGAAGCCCACTGGCCACTGCATTGTCTGTGGTGAGAAAGGATGCCTGAAATTTGCTATTTTGGCATGCTCTGGACACTGTTGGTATTTTAATATCGAATTCCTTAACAATTTCAGAAATGGGTGCTCCATACATCTAACTACCCTCCCGTGTTCAAAGTCTTTCAATTCCCATCATGTTGCCAGAATCATGCTTGATACCACTTCACACGAATGACCTTAGTACAAATGACAGCTCCACCAATGTACTGGCCTTTTATGCCTTGCATATGCAATACTACTGCCATTTTTGTGTGTGCTCATCGCTCCCACACAACTTTCGTCACCTCAGAGTAAAGAAGTACAGTGTGACACAAGTGACATCAATGTTCAGTTACAGCCTGGTAAGATTTAAAACTTGGGCAAAGAATGGCACCTTGTTTTAGATGTTGAGGAATTAGAAACTGTGCACTTCAAAAAATGAAAAACTTAGTAATACAATATTATCATATAAAGTTGTTGAAATTCTGTCATGGGTAAAGCTCGCAGCAGACTCCAATTTATTGGTAGTATACTAGGGAAATTCAGTCAGTCTACAAAGGAGATTGCTTGTAAATCACTCATTCTAAAATACTGCTGAAGTGTATGGGACCCATATCAAATAGGACCCCACAGGTGATCCTGAACACATACAGAGAAGGGTAGCGCAAATGGTCACAGGTTTTTTATGCATGGCAGAGTAGCACAGAGACGCTAAAACACCGAACGAGCACACTCTTGAAGATGGACATGAATTATTCCAAGAAAGCCTGCTTACAATGTATTAGGAACTGGATTCAAGTTACGCCACTTGGAACATATTACAACCCCGTATATACCAATTCCACAGGAATTCTGAGGAGGTAGTTAGATTAATTACAGCTTGTGTGGAGACATTACAACGATTATCCCATACATAAATGGAACAGGGAAAGAAACCCTAATAACCGGCAGTGAGGTGTACCCCCCTGTTATGAACTGTATAGTTGTTCGCAGAGTGCAGATGTAGCGTAGATAATGTTATTAGATGGGCAGATCCACAAACAGCATTGTGTCAAGTAACCACCAGCAAATATATAGTCTAACACAGGTGGCTTGAGGTGAATGAAGTAATGAATAAATGCCAAACATGAAAGTGCATTCTTACATTCTAGAAAATTCAGAAATTTATTTTCACTTCTAGTGACCTCTGATGTCAGGAATGCAGACAGCTCTAAAAGAAATTCCCAACGTGAACCTTGAACAACATTTTTGTTTGCTTTTACTGAGACAGAAATATGAATTACCAAGTGGGTGACAAGTGCCACTTAGCAAATGGGAATTTATTCTCCATTACATGAGTATGGAAGATCACATTTCACAGAATTCTCATAAGAGACATTGCAGTAGCATGTAAACGGGTTACCTGCATTATCACTTCGTCTTCGCTTTCTACGTGACTCTGAAATTTTCTTTCCTGAAAGAAAAGAAAGTTCAGCACTTAAATAAATGTAAATCAACAAAATTTGAGTGTAAATCACTATCACAAAGACTGCAATATGTCTCCTTATATACTCTCCAAACCACTGTAATAAGAATAGAAGAGGGCTCCTCTCACTATACTATTTGTTAGGGTTATGGGAAAAGAAGTTTTACAATGGAGATAAAGTGTCAAACAATAGGCATATGTGTAAAAAGTACATCCTTTACTAGTGCTGGAGCAACCAAAGTGTGTTTGGACAGTATACAAAGTCTCTTCTTTCA
Source organism: Schistocerca serialis cubense (assembly GCF_023864345.2). Taxonomy (NCBI): domain Eukaryota; kingdom Metazoa; phylum Arthropoda; class Insecta; order Orthoptera; family Acrididae; genus Schistocerca; species Schistocerca serialis. Next base: position 808,261,262 of record NC_064642.1, read on the forward strand.
CTTGCCTCTATCCTCTCACCCCATTTCCATTTTGTCAACACCATTCACACTGGTTGGGAGAGATGGTTAACACCCTTCGACAGATGTGGAAATAGGAAGTGTGGGTCACCGCATTCCATAGGTCAGCACTGTTGGTTCAAGCAAACCTGGGTCAAGCACTAAAAGGGAATCAAGAAATTTATTACCTGCCTGTTGGAAGGGAGGCACTTCCACAATAATGTCTGCTGAACTCAGGACCATGGGTTTAAAAAAAGAAAAAACTGTATAAACATTCAATCATTTGATAAAGTGATGCACTAGATAAATGAAGTATGAAATTTTGGATGGAGACTCATCAACCCAAGTAAGAATAGCTTCTGACTTGGACCAGAGGACAGTGCTGGAATTCTAGTCTTTTTTATTTTATGTTAATGAGCTGACCAACAGTACTAATAGCAATCTCAGACTTTTCACAAATGATACTTACCAATAATGAATTATTGACACAAAATATTTCCAGAAATAATCAATCAGATATGAAAAAAAAATTCAAAGTGGGGCAAAGATTGGTATTTGATTTGATGTATAGAAAGGTAAAACTCTGGATTTCACAAAATGAAAAAAAGTCATACTGTTACTACGTTATCAATGATTCAAAATTGTGAACAGTAAAGTAAAACAATAATTTCAGGAATTCAAAATGGAACAGTTTTACAGGGTCGATAACAGGTGGATGACTCCAGTTCATCTGTGTGGCCAAACTTAGATAATTGCTAAAAGTGTGAGGGATCAGACCATTTGTTAAACTGACTGTGATATCCTTCTTTGTATACATTCAGATTGTCACAGGTCTGCTTGGCTGATGGGAGCAATAACCCTGAGAAAACATACATATTATTCCACAGAAGTCACCTTATGAGATTACCAGGGCCAGTATTTAGTGAAGAATCTAGAAATATTCTTCAGCCTCATATGTGTAGCTCCCTTAGAAACTCTCAGGACCAAATTCGGCTATTTACTGTACACATAAAGACAGTTAATCATTCGTTATTCTCTTAGTCCACACGCAATTGCAATGAGGAGAAATTCTAACACATGGTGCCTTCCAAAATACCCTCTGAAATACACTTCAGAGTAGTTTCAGGAATATTTATAACGTAGATTCATACGTCATCAATTCTCAATACTTAACTGCATTTCATTCACAAGAATAAAGCCGCGGTACTCGATATAAGTTAAGTACCAACTACAATAAGACAGTTTCTGTATTTCAACCATTAATGTATGATTTTTAAATTTTTGTTGAAAATTACCATGGTCGTCTTAAAAGCAAGAAAATAATAAACGAGTTCTTCAAAATTTGAGTCAGTGAGTTAAAAGTTAAATGATAATGGTCTGTAGCTGACGAGCTACGTAACACATTTAACTGACACACTACAGTGACAATCTCGCCTCAGTTGGTTCTAGGTAATTAAGCTCAAAAGCTAAAGTGAACATTGTCTATTCACTCACTCACTCACTCACTCACTCACTCTTCTTAACTGATACGAAAAGAGGAAAAATAAAAGAAGGTACTTAAGTCTCAGGAGGTTATTAGAATAATAAAGTACTTAAATACAAGACAGAATTAATCCTAAATTTTTCACCTCATTTTGGGACTAACAATTTCGTCCTATTGCATATGGAATACCTTAAAGCACTTTATTTTTGTTACTGCACAATGGGACTACATACTTCTCACAATAAACCCACATAAATTCATTGTACTCAGGAAATTTGCATCTCCTCCTTACTTCCACGTGTCATACGTGGTCCTGTCTTATATCCTTTGGTGGCGCATGAGCTGTTCATACTCAACTGGTCTTTGCTTGGATTTTTGATCCACTTCATTGCTTGATCTCCCTCATTTTGCTGCAGTGGTACCTATCTGGCATAAGAATTCATCAACCTCCACACAAAATTTGCTTCCACACTGGGATGGAGCAAGAAAATCCAGAATCCCAAAGAGCCAACACAGCTGCTGGCTCACCCTGCATTCATGAAAATTACAGAGAGCATTGGTGATACTAATTGGGCTATAATGGCCCATCTCTAGAAGGTGCTTATCCAGTTTCAGTACTGGGACAATTATACTTCCTTGCCATTGTGATACAAACTTGCCCTCACTCCTGATGCTGTTGAAGACTGTAAAGCTATGACGCCAACAGTACACTGATAGATGTCTAATCACTTGGATGTGGATGTGGCCTCTTGTTAGGGCTGTATGAGGGCAATGGACTATGACACTGACAAATTCCCACTTGCTCAATGGAGCATTACATGGCTCCAGTGGTGAGTAGTAAAAGATAATTGCTTTTCTCCATCCACTCTTTTAGGACACAAATGGCAGGTAGATAATTGTCAGATGCAGATGTCTGGGCATAAAGAAGAGCAGAATGTTCAGTAATGTCATCTGGATCAGTGTAGACTGTGCCATTCAAGGTAATACAAGGCACATCTGTAGGTGTCTGGTATCCATTGAGATCTCTGATCTTAGCCCAAACCTGAAAGGTGAGGTACATGGTCTGATGGTTCAAAGATACCATTTCCAGCATACTTATTCCCATTGTTTTATTAGGTGGCAAGCCCGAACATGAAGCTGCTTACAGGTGATAAGGTGCTTTGTTAATGAATGCTGCTTAGAGGATTGGAGAGCCAACATACAAACTCTAAGAGCCTCTGGCTTTTAATGAGCGCCAAGGTACTGTCTTCTTTTGGGGCAGGTCAGAGGACAGGGATCACCAATTCAGCTGTCAAAAGATTGAGTGCAGTCATATTCTCAGCTGCCTCATCAATATCTCCATGCAGTAGAGAGCCAAGGGTGACAGGAGATGTGAAAGTACCCTGGTCAACACTGTTGAGAGCCCATCTCGGCAGAGGAAGACATCAGGAAGTGGTCACCATACGTCATCGTGGACTCTGGATGGATGGATGGATGGATGGATGGATGGATGGATCGATGGAGATAGATACGAAGGTAAATAACTAAGAAAGTTGCATGCACCAAGCTGAAGTTTGTGGGGTACCAGAAATGAGTAGGCAAAGGTCAGGTTGTGGCTGTACACTTTCATGGTCTTTGCCATGGCCAATGATTGTAGTTCCACCCCGAGAAGTTACGGACATTGAAATCCCCAAAAGGATGGGGGAAGCTGAGAAACCAATGATTACAGTATATTCTGACACACTTTACCGTTGGGGGTGGGGAGGTTAACACTGCAGTAGGTGATATTCTGAAATGCCCTTACTCAAACAGCCACAACCTCTAAAGGCGTATTAAGAGGCGCAAGTTCACTACAAAGAGTGTCCTGAATATATGTGCAAACTCTGCCTGACACCCTATCATAGGTAGCACGAGTCTTATAATACCCCTGCTATCAATGAAGGGCCATGGTCTGCGTTGGTGGAGACAGTCTCCTGAAGGGCAATATGGAAGGCAGGGGAAGTGTTTGAAAGATGTCATAGCTCAGCCTGGAGGTGGAAAAAACTGCTATAGATCCACTGGAGAATAATAATGTTGAAGTACTGTGGGGCCGTAAAGCGACCAAGGAGGTGGCTTATGCCTTAGGGTCACGTGCTGCCATAGCTTGAGGGGTTATAGCATCAATATACACAGGTTCTGGGTTCCACTATATGGTACAAACTGGGCTTCATGGGCCACCAGAATCTCTTTCTTGGTCACAGGAATGGAGCAGGTGGGATTTGGTGGTGTGGGGGCTACCAGAAATTCCTTGTTTGAGGACTTTTGATATTTCTTCTTCTTAGTGTTTGCAGACCAGTGGAAACCCTGGAAGCAAGTGTCCCAAAGGACCTCTTTATGGCTAGGCAAGCCAGAGGAACATGACTTGTCTGGCTGGGAGGTGGGGGACCAATGTCCCAGATGTGTGGGATGTCCATGATTTTCAAGTAGGTGAGGTGGAAGTAGCAGGAGGAGAGTTGCCAACTATGGGGAAGGAGGGGGGGGGGGGGGAGGCTTGGTCAAGCAGCCCTGAAGCCCCACTGTCAGATGTAGCTGGTGAGAGTACTGTTGCCAAAGCAGACAAGGTCACGACAGCTGCAGCATATGACATTTGTACGTGCTGGGTGCAACCACTGATACTTGTTTGGCTCTTGACAAGTTAGATCATCCAGGGTCCCATATTCTTATCTTCTCTCTGGAAAATGGTGAATTCTGGTGAGGAGGGGGAATGGTGCATTCCACAGTTGACACTTTAAGCACTGCATGGTGGAAGGTGGGCATACAGTTTCACATCAGATATCGGTATATAATCACCTTGACCTTTTCAGGCAATTAATTGCCCTCACAGGCCTAGATGAAGGCACCTATAGCAACCCATTGTCCTTTGGTCCCCTATGTTCATGAAGAACGAAGTGTACACCCCTCACTCCAAACTGGTGCATAGCTCATCAGATTCCAAGAGCAGGTCTTGGCGGAAAATGATGCCCTGAATTATATTTAGACTGTTACGCAGGAGTGACAGTCACCTGTATGTCACCCAGGTTGTTGCAAGCGAGCAGCACCTGTGACTGGAAGTGGCAGTCATCTCTAAAATGAAAAGTCGGTCAGTTTTGATCAAAACAGCATCTCCTGCACACAGACTTGTCTTTTATGTTCTTTTCTGGCCAACAAGGAATCCCCACCAGTCCTTATGCAAACCACGTGCTTACCAAGGAAGGGAACTTCTAGGGTAATATCTCTTTGCATCAAGCGAGGTCTTTCCTTCCCTAGATACTGCTGGGCTGTATGACTGCCAGTGGCAGATAATTTCATCTACTACATTTGCAGCTCATCTGCTGTAGTGACACCACTCTGAATTGGAACTCTTCCCATGGGCGCCACCCAGCCTCACCAATGGCTACCTGGCCAGTAATACAATGCTACAGGTGCAAAGATGGAAAGGCACAACATTTGGAGCATGCACTGCATTGGGTGACCTTCCCTGCATGATATGCTCTTCCATAGAACTTTGAAAATAGGTGGAAAGTCAAACCCAAGAATGGGGACTATGTTTTTATTTAATGAGAAATAACAGAAAATGTCTGAAGTGAAGACTCGATTCCCTACTATAAACCAGGTCCCAGCAAGGTGTGCACCACCAAGAAAAACCATCTGGTGATGCAGAGTGGGGGGGAAGGGGATGTTGGAAGTACAAGCTTGTAGCATGGAAAGGAAGTAATGCTGCAAAGGCTGGGGACCCATGATAGCCAAGCATTTATTCAGAAGGGCTGTGAACCCCTTGGGGGTTCAGATCACCAGTTTTTCACAATACCTTGTCCCCCTCTGCAGGTCCGGGGGTTAGAATAGGCCCGAGGTATTCCTGCCTGTCGTAAGAGGCGAATAAATGGAGTCCCTACCCCTCAAGGGGGTAGTTAGCGCCTGCGTCCAGAGACGGACGGTTCCACGACCTATATTTCCGGTCATTTTGGTTTTTCACTTCTTCTCGTTTCTTCCTTCCTTTGGTTGGTTCATTTCTTTGTTCTTTCCCCTGCCTTCTTTTCCCTGCCTTCTTTCCCCTGCCTTCTTTCCCCTGCCTTCTTTCCCCTGCCAGGCGTTTGAGTCAGTCTGTCCTCTCTCTCTCTTTCTCTCTCCCTCCCTCTCTTCTTTTTCCTCTTCTTCCTTCCTCCCTGTGTGCGCCTGAAGGCTGACCCACGCGTTCGCCCGCGTAGCCAGTGACGGGGTAAGGCATAATTCCCCGCCCTGTGTAGAGAAGTAAGGCACGCACGTACTCCCTGGTAAAGGCCAGGCCCAGGGAGGGGTGATTGCCTGAGCTGATACCTTCTGACCATGCCGATTGGTCGCTCCATATGTTTCTCGGGAGGTGTGACCTGAGGTGTAAACATTCACCTAAGGCGGGAGTGCTCTCTGAGAGGGTCCCCACAAGGAGCGCGCCATCGGAGACGCTGGCAATCATGGAGGATTCCTCCGCAATGGATTTCTCTTCTCTCTCGACTTCTGCCCAAAAACGGAAACCTGACGAGCCACCAGTGACAATAGTACTACCGCCTGCCCCACAGTTCCTCGTAGTTTCTCGATCTGAGGACGGAAAGGATATTTCCTCTGTCAACCCTTTCGTTATCCAGAAGGGCGTAGATGCCATAGCCGGATCTGTCAAGTCTTGTATCAGGTTGCGTAACGGTACCTAGTCACTAGAAACTGAGAGCGCCTTTCAGGCACAAAAACTGCTTTGGGCCACACACCTGTACACGTTCCCTGTCCGGGTGGAGGCTCACTGCACTTTGAATTTGTCTCGCGGTGTGGTATATACTAGATCACTCGACGGATTGATTGACGAGGAGATTCAGTCTTTCCTCGCTGAGCAGGGCGTGACGGCTGTCCATAGGGTCATGAGAAAGGTCAACAATGGCATTGTACCGACCCGGACACTTTTCTTGACTTTTGATAGTCTTCAGCTGCCGTCGCGCATCAAAACGGGCTAAGAGGTTATTTCTGTTCGCCCCTATGTCCCGACACCTACGCGCTGCTACTAGTGTCAGCGTTTTAATCACACTCACCAGTCTTGTTCAATACGGCTAAATGTGTCACTTGTGGCAGGGATTCCCATGAGGGTGACTGTCCACCTCCGTGTCCTCGTTGTGTGAACTGTCAGGGTGCCCATGCAGCGTCCTCCCGCGACTGTCCCATCTACAAGGAAGAACGCTGTATCCAAGAAATTCGGGTCAAAGAGAAAGTGTCCACCTCGGCTGCTCACAAGATATTTGCTAGTTGGAAGCCCACGCTGCTCCCAGCGGGGAAATACAGTACTGTCCTCGCCTCTCCTTGGACTATGAGGGAGGTGGCGACGCAGACATGTGATCTGACCTTCAGCACCACGGTCGTCCGTTCGGCCAGTGCTATGATCGCTCGGTCGACGTCTCCTCTTCCTCCTGTCACCCCTCAGACACAAGCATCTTCATCAGCTTCTGCCAAGACGAAGACCCAGAAGTCAGATGCACGGGCCTTCAAGAAGGGACCGTCCCGTGCAGAATTCCTACGTACCTCGAACTCGCAGCCATCGACCAGTACTTCCACTACACGACCTTCCAAGAAGGCTCACAGGAAGCACAGTCCTCCTCCTCCGCCACGGCGCATTTCTCCTCCTGCCGCTCCAGGCCGTCATCCGTTTCGCCTGGCCGCACCGCTGGTAGCCGAACAACTGGCCGTTCACCTGCAGAGGAAGCTCCCCCTCCTGGCCATCTTAACAATATGGCCGATGAACCTATAGATCCAATGGACGATGACGGTCCGCCTACTGATAGCGGCGGCAGTGCTCCCTCGAAGCCAGGCCCTCAGCGGCTTTCTAGGTGACCCCTTCTTTCATCTTCCTCTTCTTCTCACGATGGCACTTATTCACTGGAATATTCGCAGAATTCGCTCCAACAGAGAGGACTTGAAGTTGCTGCTCTGCTTGCACCGTCCGCTCGTCGTAGCCCTCCAGGAAACGAAGCTACGCCCATGCGATCAAATTGCCTTGGCACACTACACCTCTGTGCGTTTTGACCTACTCCCTGTGGTAGGTATTCCAGCTCATGGAGGGGTGATGTTGCTGGTCTGGGATGATATTTACTACGATCTCATCACATTGCACACTGGCCTGCAGCCATTTGCCGTCCCAATTACTCTCCCCACTTTTACATTTTCCATTTGTACCGTTTGCACTCCATCGTCGTCTGCCGTTACCAGGGCAGATATGATGCAAATTATTGCTCAGCTACCTGCACCATTTTTGTTAACTGGCGACTCCTATGCCCGCCATCCCCTTTGGGGCTCTCAAGCATCCTTCCCTAGGGGCTCTCTGTTAGCAGACCTTTTCAACCAGCTCAATCTTGTCTGCCTCAATACTGGCGCCCCTACTTTTCTTTCGGACACATCTCTCACATTTTCCCATTTAGACCTCTCTATATGTACTACCCAACTTGCACGCCGGTTAGAGTGGTATGCACTTTCTGATACATATTCGAGCGACCACTTCCCGTGTGTTACCCATCTACTGCATCATACCCCCTCTCAGTGCTCAACTAGTTGCAACTTCTCCTAAGCAGACTGGGGGCTCTTCTCTTCCAGGGCTACCTTTCAGGATCAAACCTTCGCAAGCTGTGGTAGTCAGGTCGCACACCTCACGGAAATCATTCTCACTGCTGCTGAATATTCCATCCCTCACCCTACTTCTTCTCTACGTCGCTTACCGGTCCCGTGGTGGACCGCAGGATGTAGAGACGCTTTACGTGCTCGTCGACGTGCTTTACGCACATTTAAACGCCACACTACAGTGGCGAATTCTATCAATTATAAACGATTACGTGCGCAGTGTCGTCGTATTATTAAAGAAAGCAAGAAAGCCAGCTGGGCTGCTTTCACAAGCACCGTCAACAGATTTACTCCTTCTTCTGTTGTCTGGGGTAGCCTGCGCCGGCTATCTGGCACTAAGGTCCACTCACCAGTTTCTGGCTTCACAGTTGCGAATGACGTCCTTGTGGCCCCTGAGGATGTCTCCAATGCCTTCGGCCGCTTTCTCGCAGAGGTTTCGAGCTCCGCTCATTACCACCCTGCCTTCCTCCCCCGAAAACAGGCAGAGGAGGCTAGGCCACCTAACTTCCGCTCCTCGAATCGTGAAAGTTACAATGCCCCTTTCACCATGCGGGAACTCGAAGATGCACTTGCCCCGTCACGGTTTTCCGCTCCAGGGCCTGATTCTATTCATATTCAGATGCTGAAGAACCTTTCTCCTGCGGGTAAGGGTTTCCTTCTTCGTACATACAATCGCATCTGGATTGAGGGACATGTTCCCGCATGCTGGCGTGAGTCTATTGTTGTCCCAATTCCTAAGCCGGGGATGGACAAGCACTTGCCTTCCAGTTATCGACCCATCTCGCTTACCAGCCGTGTCTGTAAGGTGATGGAGCGAATGGTTAACTCTCGTTTGGTTTGGCTGCTCGTATCTCGACGCCTACTTACCAATGTACAATGTGGATTTCGTAGGTGCCGCTCTGCTGTTGACCATCTGGTTACCTTGTCGACCTTGATTATGTATAACTTTTTGCAGAAGCGCCCGACCACGGCTGTGTTCTTTGATTTGGAGAAGGCTTACGACACCTGTTGGAGGGCGGGAATTCTCCGCACCATGCATACATGGGGCCTTCGCGGTCGCCTCCCTCTTTTTATACGTTCCTTTTAAATGGGTCGACAGTTCAGGGTACGTGTGGGTTCTGTACTGTCACACACCTTTCACCAGGAGAATGAGGTGCCACAGGGCTCAGTTTTGAGCGTCGCTCTCTTAGCCATAGCGATCAATCCAATAATGGACTGCCTCCTAGCTGATGTATCAGGCTCCCTTTTCGTGGACGATTTTACCATCTATTGCAGCGCGCAGCGTACATGTATCCTGGAGCGCCGTCTTCAGCGTTCTTTTGACCGTCTTTACTCCTGGAGTGTCGCCAATGGCTTCCGTTTCTCTGCCGAGAAGATGGTCTGTATTAACTTCTGGCGCTACAAAGAGTTTCTCCCACCGTCCTTAAGACTCGGTCCCGTTGCTCTGCCAATCGTGGAGACAACAAAATTTTTAGGTCTTACATTTGACAGGACACTTAGCTGGTTTCCACATGCCATATTTGGCTGCCTGTTGTACCCATTCTCTAAATGTCCTCCGTGTTCTCAGTGGTATGTCGTGGGGAGCGGATCAAACCGTCCTACTTCGCCTATATCGGTCGATCGTCCGCTCCAAGCTGGATTATGGGAGCTTCGTATACTCCTCTGTACGGCCGTCCATCTTACGCCGCCTCAACTCCATACAACATCGGGGTTTACGTCTTGCGATCTCAGCGTTTTATACTAGTCCCGTCGAGTCTTCATGCTGAAGCCGGTGAATTGCCACTCACCTACCGACGCAATATACTGCTTTGTCAGGATGCCTGTCAGCTACTGTCAATGCCCGACCACCCGTCTTATCGTTCCTTTTTTGACGACTCTCTCGACCGTCAATACGGGTTGTATGTCTCTGCCCTGCTACCCCCTGGAGTTCGCTTTCGTCGCCTCCTTCAACACCTTGATTTTTCACTCCCTGCAACCTTTAGAGTGGGCGAGAGCCACACCACCTTGGCTCCAGGCTCAGGTTCGCGTTCACCTTGACCTCAGCTCGCTCCCAAAGGAGGTTACCTCCGGCTCGGTATACCACTCCCTTTTTGTCAAACTTCGTTCGAAGTTCATTAATATGACCTTCATTTATACAGATGGCTCTAAGACCAATGACGGGGTCGGGTGTTCTTTTATTGTCGGGGCATAGTTTCAAATACCGGCTCCATGGCCATTGTTCAGTCTTCACAGCTGAGCTCTTTGCCCTCTACCAGGCTGTTCTTTACATCTGCCGCCACCGACATTCTGCTTATGTCATCTGCTCCGATTCCCTGAGCGCCATCCAGAGCCTCAGTGATCCGTATCTGGTTCAGCCTTTCGTGCACCGGATCCAACGCTCTCTTTAGCAGCTGTTGGGCGACGGTTCTCCGGTTAGCTTTATGTGGGTTCCTGGCCATGTCGGTATCCCTGGGAACGAAGCTGCAGATGCCGCAGCCAAGGCTGCGGTCTTCCAGCCTCGGACAGCTTGTTGTCCCTTCATCAGATTGTAGCAGGGTCATTTGTCGGCGCATTTTATCGGTGTGGCATGCCGATTGGGATTCACTTACGGACAACAAGCTTCGGGCTTTGAAACCACTTCCCGCGGCTTGGACGTCCTCCTCACGCCCTTCTCGGCGGGAGGAGGTCGTTTTGGCCCGGTTACGAATTGGCCACTGCCGGTTCAGCTATCGCCATCTGCTGACGGCTGCGCCGGCGTCGTTCTGCCCATGTGGGCAATTGCTGACGGTCCGCCACATTTTAACGTCCTGTCAGGATTTTAATAGCCTGCGTCTTGATCTAGGCCTGCCATGTACTGTAGATGCCATTTTAGCGAATGACACAGGAGCAGCTGCTCGCGTTCTTCGTATTATCAACTTGACAAACCTCTATAAGGACATTTGATTATGCTGTTTTTTTAATCCTATGCCTTGTGGCCTTTTAGTTGCTGTTTTAAACTTGTGCCTCGCGGTGCATTCCTAACGTAGTTTGGGCGCTAATGACCATTGAAGTTGTGCGCCCTAAAACCACAAAGTACCTTGTCAACAGAGAATGCTGCTGTATTTAACTGATTTTTGTGGAACACACCGTTACATAACTAAGTCATCAGACAACAATTTAGCTACCCATTGCGTTAAATGTACCAGCAAGCCATCTGAATGAAAACCAAAAATAGTCCTCTCTAATTAAAATCTGTGACTGGTGAATGATCCCATTATGGTTACAGGAAGAAAATTTCCTGGCCTGGCAGAGGACTGACAATGAATGATCTGAATGGAGGTAGTGTTGTGATGCTCCACAACGAAATAGGTTTCAATAGTTCCACACATTAGATCTAACCACTTCTTTCTACTCAGGCATGTCGTATACATTCCACTCAAACAATAACTCGGAGTATCACACCACCAGAAAGTTTAAAACGGATTAAAACTGACGAAAATCCGTCAGAAACTGGTGCAAGATTACGAAATGTCCACTGCCACAATAACGGCAGTTCAGAAATGGTCGACTGAAGGGAATTCGGAAGTTGCAATCACACATTAACATATCGACAAAGTGCAGAGAGATCTACTACACAATCAATAATTCAAGGTGTTGGGAATAGGTGATGCCATAGGAAAATCATAAAAAAGAATATTGTAGTTTCAAAATTTCGTAATTGCGCCAGTGGTGTGTTGGAACGAAATGGTGTCATCCTTGCACACACCTGCATGTAATGTGTAACTCTAAATTCGCAAACTGTGCGACAAAACATTCTACTCAGTAAAGTTCTGAGCAATAAGTAACGGACGTACAGCAATGAAACTTTAGAAATGGGAGAGATAGAGGAGCAACACGCTGCGTTACATTTTGCATGAAACTCGAGAAAACATTTACAGACACAAACAAGATGTTGCAGAAATTCTTTCATGAGTGCTTAAGCCGTATTCGTTGTTAAGAATGGTTCACACGTTTTAAATATGCCAAGACGGAAGTTCAAGGTGAGGCCCATTCAGGTTGCCCTTCGACGTCTACCGACAACGCTCATGTCAGGAACGTCAACGAAACTGTGCGTACCAATCTAAGACAGACTGCCCGAGAGACTGCAGAAGAATGTAGCATTTCAGTTGGATCATGTCACAAAACCCTAACACTGCATCGGGTTGCCGCCAGGTTGGTCACACGGCTATGGAGTCAAGACCAGAAAGACCTTCACCTCTGAACCTGTGAAGAGCTTTTGTATGGCTCAAATGGGTACCAGATGTTCGTTAGGATAATATGAACTAATGGTGAGACGTGGGTCTACGGCTATGATATTGAGACGTTAAAAGAACGAAGATTTGCAACGATAGACAATTGGCAGACGACACTTCACGCGACCCAGCAAAAGGCATACGAAGATTGCTTCCGGATGTATAAACGGCATTTGCAGCGGTGTATCAATTGTGCAAGAGAGTGTGTCTAAGGAAACCATGCACAGTTAGAAACTTTTGTGGACTAAGCTCCGGATTTTTTTTCAAGAGACGTCGTTCAATGATCATGAAGAGTCGTCGTACTTTGACCATTCAGAGTAAGTCTTATTCAAGGTGAACATGATGTTCGTTTAGTATTAAAATGAAGTGCAAAAAGCAGTTCACTAAATTTTGGAGCTTATCAAAAAACTTAACTGAGGTTTTGTTTGATAATTTGCTACAATGACAGGGCACATTGCTTCGTGCGAGGAAATCAGTAGCATCGTAGTAGGTGGCGCCCAGGTGACATGCACCAGAGATTGAAAGGTTTATGTCGGAAGCATTGTGATTCTTTTCCCTGGAATAAATAAAAATTATGCTTCTTATTTACAGTTCAACTTGCAATGGGGAAAAAATACTATGCAAGTTTTGGTCGCCAACTGAGTGGCGACAAACATGCGAGAAGAAGACTGGATTGCAAACGGAAACAAATCACCTTATCAGGAAAGTGTACCTGCACAAGAAGGTGTTGTGGCAGTAGGAAATAGATGTTGGAGTAGCTGGTCGTCATTGTGTACCAAATCTAGCTAGCCTGGTGGTGGTGACTCGGATAATTAAAGACAATTGCATTCCTTGGCTGTTGTCCTCTAGATCAACAACGTTGTTACTCCCGCCAAGTATAGATTGACATCCTCCAGCCGAACTTGGGGAGTGGAATCTCCTCACTGGAAAAATTTTGTACAAAATGTACGGACCTAAAAGAGATGGTGAAATACAATTGGTGCGTTTATATCAAAAATACACTTTTTCTGTCAAGGCAAGAAATCCTCTTTACCGACACACACATATACCACAAGCCACTGTACAGTGCGTGGCGCAGGATACCCTGTATCACATCTTGTCATATTCTTTGTCGTTTTCAGCTCCCTCTGTTTGCAAGTGAAACAACAATTTGCTTGCATATGAGCCCGAATTTCACCTGTCTTAACTACATACTTCTTACGCAACCTGTATATTTGGCGGGACTAGAATCGTTCTGCAGTCAGCTTCAAATTCCAGCTCCCTAAATTTTCTCACGAGTTTCTCGAAAAGAGCATCGTCTTCTCTCCAGTGATTCCTGTTTGAGTTCCCAAAGAATCTCTAATATTCTTGTGTTATTCGAATCTACCAGCAACAAACGAGTAAACTGCTTCTGAATTGCTTTGATATCTTCCTTTAATCTGACCCGGCATAGTTCGCAGACACTAACAGTATTCAAGAGCAGATTGCATCAGTGCCCTATATGTCGTCCCATTTACAGATGAATCACATTTTCCCAATAAACCGAAGTTGACCATTCGCTTTTCCTGCCACAATCCTCACGTGCTCATTCCATTTCACGTACCTTTGCAACGTTATGCAGAGGTATTTTAATGACGTGACTGTGTGAAGCAGAGCACTACTCACACTGTATCTCAATACTGAGTTTTCTTTCATGCTCATCTGCATTAACGTACACTTCTCTACTTTAGAACCAGCTGCCATACATCATACCGACTAGAAAGTTTGGCCAAGACATCTATCATCATACAGTCATCCTCAACACCCTCCCATACTTCAGAGCATCATCAGCAAACAGCAGATTGATGCTCCCTTTCCGTCATATCATTTGTGTGTATAGACGACAACAACAGTGGCCCCATCTTACTTTCCTTGGGCACTGCTGACGTTAACCTTGTCTCTGATTAACACTGCCGTCGAGAACGATGTACTGGGCTCTTTTACTTACGAAGCCTTCGTGTCACTCTCATACCTAGGAACCTATTGCACATGCTCTGACCTTCGTTAACAGTGTTACTAATGTTTGTAGAATCCTGTAGCCTACTCGTTCCTTTCACCACACGTGAGGTTATGTACAAAACTGAGGTTGCGTGTGAAAACTTAATTGACGTCAGACGTACGAAAAGTCGATCTCCGAATGGATTAGCAAATCTTAGAAGTGTTTATCACCCCACACCACCGGACAAGCTTATAAGGGAAGGTTCCCATCTGAATCTAAATCTGAGACAGATGGCGAACATGACAGAAGGGAACTTTGGATATGACGCCCACTCTGGACCAAGAACTGCCTCACTATAAATAACCAAGCACTTAAATTTTCATCCTCTTGTTTTCTTGTTAAATCTCCGAATAAACACCATTAATGTATTTTTGGATTGCGCAGACGTTTGGAGCTTGCTTACACACTAGCGAGCCTTGCTTACTCCAGCCCACAAATCCGCCCCTTTATAGTAAACAAAGATGTAAACAGCATATGTTTCGAGCCTTCCAGTGTCCTCCATTTATGTGAATTAATCTTCTGCTCGATTTGTCAGGTTTCCTCCACACAAGCCATCTACAGTGCATGTCCGCGTGTTCAGATGAGTCATTTCCAATTCGTGCACATTACTTCGACGACCGACATGATCGTCCCCTCTTAGTGCCACAAGCTTAGTCGTCTCATGTCCTCACCACCCAGACTCAACCCTAAGAAAATGATCTGGTCGGTCGCCAAAATATCGTACACAGAACGGATTGGCCGAACACACAGACACACATCGTTAATTGTCTGTATGTAAACGGCGTGCAGCTCCTCAACACGACAAACCTCGAGATGCCCTCAGGGAGATCCCTTATGAGGGGCAGTGCACGCTAGGAATGGCTCTGTGATGTTACACGGACGCTTTGATTAAACGGATGCTTCAGTTATAATAAAAGGTATTTCGAGGCTTAAGAGGTGCAACCAACCGATGAGCAACGGAGTTATTTCCAAGTCATTCTGATGAAGAAAACAACAAATTGGTTCTTCCTTTAGGATGACAGTTCTCATAGCAAAGTAACGAAAAATCGAGGTGTTTTGGTGGATTTGTACCACCACGCATGTGTCTGTGGTAAGAAACTTTATCGAAACCCTTATGGGAATCCATAGCCCTGTTTCTCTTTCACTGTGTGTGGTTGAGGGGAGTGGGGGGGGTGGAAGGAGGGGAGGGGAAACATGAGGAGGAAATCTTATAAAATGACACCCATTCGCTCACTCCCACATCACGTTGAGACACACAACCACTCGATCTCACAGGCCTTTCATACAACAGAGCAGGTGAAAGGTGCTACACCTGGGAACAGAAGTAAAACTACAGGAGCTGAAAGAAAGGTACGAGGAATGCGTCTGGCTGACCAGTTACAAAAACCATGGGTAAGGCAATCGCCCAGATACCACGTTAAGAACAACTCCCTAAATCTTTTGGAGACAAGTCGAACAGATCTCTGAACCTTAAAACTCTTGCCACATTCGTTTGAATGTTGCTTAAAATAGAGGGCACGTCTGTCAGGAAATCCGCTTCTGCCCTCTGCTCTGAAAGTAAAACACAGTCTAATAAAATGTGGTGGACGGTGGTCTGTATGCCACAAGCAGCTCATGTCGGAGGGTCCTCTCGCCTGAGCAAGAAGTCAGGCGACAGAGGTGTGGCTATGTGTAGACAAGTAAGGAGAACCTCGTCCCGCCTATGTGGCTGGAAGGTGGTACACTGTGGCCACATAGTGGTCTTCACTATGAGCAGCTTGTCAGCTGTCAGTTCCTACCACTCCTCTTTCCGTCGATGGACGACTCTTCACCTCAGCAGTGAGACAATAGCATGCAAGGGGAATGGCACACGAAACTAACCAAGGACTACAACACGACGATTCCTCGGCTGCTACAGCCGCTCTTTCGTTCCCCACAATAACCGTGTGCCCTGGCGCCCAGCAGTGTGTCTTCCTTTTCCAGGCTTTGTGGCCAGATGAAGGCGTTCTGGCCATCCTAGACTACTTTATCAGTTGGATACAGGCATTGCAGATACTGAAGTCTACTCAGGGGGAGCGAGGGGGCGGGAGGCGAGGGGGGAAGGGGAGGGGGGGTTGAAACACTTGAGGAATTTAGCAGGCGTGGCACATCTCGTCTCCCCCAAGGCCCTAAGGATCATGGAAATTTGCCATCGAATACAGTGAAGTCTGGAGACAACCGTTTTCCCACAGTTTAGCCCCATCCGAGCATGCAGCTCCATAGTTGGAGTGGTCATTTAAAATGTCATCGAACAGCGTATTAAAACAGAAGCACTATATCTGGAATTACTCAGGGCCCATGCAGTAACCAGGGTGGGAGTCAGTTAAACCACAGATCTGAGTCCATACGAACCCCACACCGAGAGACTGCAACAAACATTTTGCGCAGATCCCAAATGGCCACGCTGCCCACAGACGATTAGTATGGAGGCGTTTCATAGCCAGACAGTATTGGTACAGTATGCATGGGCAGTGGGTGTAGCAAGGGACCCTCACTGCTAATGCAGTGCGAGTAGTTGCCGCCAGATGGTAAGTGGTAGCTCCCCAGCATCTCATCAGCACAGAATGGGTGTGGCTTTTGTCCTGTAACTGCCTGTAGCCAGCCAGAACCCCTCATGGTGGAGATTGTCACCGATTTTCAGGTACCAACGCCTCGCTGACCTGTAAACTGTGCACCGAAAGTCAAGTCAGGCCTGCATGTAAGTCCTGTAAAACTGGAGCAGACATATCTCACACGCTCCCCAAATCCTGTGGCTAAGAAACTTTAAAATGTTTAGTGTCTTCTGGGAACTTGCCTTCAGGTGTGGTAACCACAATAGTGTGGAGTCATAAATGAGGCATAGAAACTGCACAGGCTTTAAAAGCGAGAATGGTGTTCCACATATGCAGTTCAAGTAAATTAAAAACACGACATGGAAGAACACACACACACACACACACACACACACACACACACACACTATTCTCTGCAGAAAATGTAAAGGCGGTGTTTGCAGCCCGCTCCTAATCAATCAATCAATCAAACCTTTCTACTTTCACTTGCAACTGACGATTTGCTGTTGCAATACCGAAGGAGGAACAGAACACTGCAAAATCATTCATAAATAACGAACATTGTATGGCACTCCTTACCATACATATGACACTGTTAATGGATATGGCGGAGATAGTAGCAATTACAACACTGCCTTGAGCGACATCATCCTACTCGAAACTATTCGACAACACGTCACCGACTTTGAACTGATAAAAGTGCTTTAATAAAAATGACCGCATAAAGAATGGGAGATCACCACAGAAGCCTCATTGGTGGGGCTGCCTTACAATATGGTGTCTCAAAGTCGTGCCGTATATCTTACTGATAAAGAATGAGGCTATTTGCACAGGAAACCCTGCTGTATAGCGGCCTCTTGCAGGGTCTCGTTGCCGACAGTGGATAGCTATCTCCTGAATCGACACTAAGTGCCACTTACGAGCTGCCTTGTATCTAACACCCAGACCAGAGCACCGTCAACCATTCGCTCCAAGGTCTTGCCTATACAGCTCGTTAAGGCGACGCTCCAGTAACCACTGCGAAACGTTTGGTACTTTCCCGGTTTCAGAAGAGGCACCAAAATTCCCTGCTTCCATTTGCTGGGAGAGTTGCTTGTCTGCCTTATCAAATTAGACCACTTCGGAGGACTTTCTTTGGCGCTGGTAGCAAGTTTTGCAGCATGCTGTGCGGGTTTCGTCGTGACTGCACTGTCAGCAGCTTGTGATATCGTGCCCAGAGTCCAACTCTCCCACGCAAAATAGGCAATTTTAGACCTCCTAACTGTCAGACCTTATGTCCAACTCAGCGTTTTCCGTGGTGTAGCGGTAACGACAGAATGTTGTATCCCGGCTTAGTGGCACTAGTCAGCGCAAATTGCTCTGCCATTGTCTGAAAAAAATGTCTCCAGATGATGTCACAGCCCTGCAGGAGTCGCAGCCCGGCAGGAGTCACAGAAGCAGTTAGCTCTGCCACTAGCACAGACCCAGGCAGCACATAGGAACCGTAATTGTGAACGTAGGAGACACTGTACTTCTTCAGCAGTGAGGCTGAGGACTATCCTGAAGAGCTTGTACCACAACGAATACCTACTGAGTTAAGTAAACTTTCCATTCTTATGAATGAAGAACCCACCTAATCTGTGTGTGCAGTTTGTTATTGGAAGAGTATACCAGCCGTCAAACAGCATCCTCTCCTTGCTCCTCATTAACCTAGACGGCATGAAAGCCAGACAATATCCTTCCTGTCTTCGTTAGCAGTCAGTTCTTTGACGTCTATTTTTGTTTTTCTTGGGTAGGTTTCGGAGCCACAACCACCAAGATGGTAGACGCAGTGCTGGATGGTGGGCCAGTTCAAACCTTTGGAGGTTCAGGGAGCTCTGCAACATTGGCAACTGCTGCCTTGTCTGGCGTTCTGAGAGGAGGTAGGGGCTACGAAGTAGCTCCAGCGCTAAAGTGCATTGAGAAACACAGCTGGTAGTAGTAGTAGTATTAGCAATAGGGATCTTCATTCATGTAGCAGCATCGGTTTTCCGAATTGGATATTGA